>NW_006408677.1:6627271-6653716 GCF_000296735.1 Chrysochloris asiatica | reverse complement strand
TTCAAGGCTATTTAGAATCGCATTACAACCTACTTTACTAATTTAACATTCTCCTTTCTCTTCTCCCCCATCATTTATTCACCCCAGGGGCTAGCTATGCAGTGATATACTAATTTTGGATTTTAAGTTATTTCTCCTCTAAAAAATCAGGCCATTCATTATTTATTATAATAGGTATTATGTTCTGGTCTATGAATTACATTGAAAAAGACAACACTTATTCTCTAAGGGGCTTATCTCAGATAGTGAGAGAGAGAAAAAAAAAGACAAAAAAAAAAAAAAACATTACAATATTATCTATAAAGGTGGTTAAATCCCAGAGGTATGCAGTTCCACCATATTAGCTCTTTTTAAATACTGCCTTGGGTATTCTTTCCATCTCAACTTGTGTGTTTTATTTATCAATCTCCATTGGAAAGAGTTTATGTTTTGCCTTGTTCTATAGTGATTTCTACAGAAAGAACACGCAAGATAATGTAGAAAATGCAGAGAAAAGGGGAGCGATTGGAGTCAGAGAGACCTATTAGGGGATGCCACAGTAATTAAAGTCAGAATCTAAGGCAGTGAAAGTGGGGTTAGAGAGCCATTTAGTCGATATAATTCATAAGGATGTCAGAGATGAAGATGAAGGAATGTGGGGATGCTTATGGTGACTGGTTTCTGGTATAGGGGACTAAGGCACTTAGACAAAGCTGTTTGGGATGAGTTCTCCTTAAGACATATTAATGTTGAGTTATCTGTAGGGCATCCTGGTAGAGATGCTCAGTAGGTAATTGGATATATGAGTCTGGAACTCTGGAGAGACGTCAGGGTTGGAGATGTAGTATTGGGAGGAGGAAGTTGAATTCTTGGCAGGAGTTGAGATCATTCAGGGAAAGGATGTAGCACCAGAATTTAGTATGAAGTGCTACCCTGCTTCCTTTCATATCTTCTTTTCTACTTTTGTCCAAAGCTATCATTGTTTTACACTGATTTCCTTAACCCTTTATCTTCTTTTTTTTCCCTCAGAATAGCTTTTATCCTATTTCTTTTATTCCCTCAATAATAATTTAAACATGGACTTCAGCTATTGATTAGTTGATTCTGTATTCTATCGTTCTTCCATTTCTGTTTAAAGGCCCTTTTAGAAAATAAAGTGCACCCCCCCACTACCAATTATTAGAAGAGAAAGAACAGATTGTAGGAGAGATAACAATGTTCACTTTTATAGTGATAAGTTGAATGCCTTCAAGACAGTCAAATGGAATCAGAGTTAGTTATACTAGGTTGGAATTTAGGAGAACAAAACTGGAGATACAGACGGTAGCTATCTTCAGCACATAGTTTGTGGTTGGAGTCTAGTGCCTGGAAAGCATTACTGAACATGAAGGTTAGAGGGGAAAAACAAAATTTAAAAAATAACAGAGGATAGTAATCATGAGGTCTGGGTCAGGCAGCCAACATTTTGGGAATAGGCAGGAGAAGGTGAACCAAAAATAGAGCCAGAGACGTAGACATCTCAAAGAAGGAGAAATCAGAAGTAAGGAGAGGTGAAGAAGTCAAAAGATTGGATTATTGTTTCAAATAATGCAGGATATAAAACAGGACAAAGAAATTTGATATGGCTAACAAGTGAGTTTGGTGATGATAGAAATTCAGTAGAATAATGTGGCAGAAGCCAAATGATAGTGGGTTGTGTACTGAAGTTAGAGAAGCAATAGAAAATTTGACTATGGACAAATTTTTCAAGATCTTTGACAGTGAAAACTATGATGGGTAAGAAAGGCTCAGAAAATAGATTATGGAGAAATGAGAATGAGGGTTTAGTTGAGATAATTAAGTTATACTTTTCTACAAAAAGTGAGTTTACATTTTTATAACTTTAAATAAACTGGTAACGAGTGTATGGGAAGAAGGTACCCGTATTAATAAGAATTGTGCTTTTGAAGAGTGATCTAGGAGGCAATAAAACTAAAAAACATATTGAAACATATAAAATTATTAGTGTAATTTGTGTGATCTAAATAAGAAACAGTAGGGAACGGAGAAATACTTATTAGAATTAGTGCAGTTGATCAAGGAAAGCTTTCCAGAGGTTTGTTTGTTTGTTTGTTTGTTTTAAATAGAGGTATAAGGATTCTTCCCAGACTTATGAAGAACTTCATGGCTATGGTATGTTTCACAGAGGATTGACACTCTTAAATAGGTCTTCAAGTGAACAAGAAAGCAGGGATGATAGTGGTGTTCGCAGTGAACAGAATATTTTTAATTGGCTTTGATAGCTATCTTATTTTTCCTCACAGTCTCAGTCAAATATTGGCAACCATTTTTTTTTCTGTTTCTTTCAATATTTTATTGTGCATTGAGTAAAGGTTAACAGACAACATCATCAGCTGTACCCTCAACCAATCATAATTATGCTTCATCTCAATGATTACAGTCCCCTCCCTGTAACAAGTTATCCTACTTCCTCCCTGTGGCTTCCCTTTCACATCTTATTTTTTACAAATCAACAAAGCAAAAATATATGATGCACTCATACAAAACAAATAATGTGTTCATTTAAATGTCCAAACAGCACATTTTTCAAGCCTGGAAATTAAATTTTGAATAAATAACATACCCTTAGATGGCAAATGACAATTTCTGTCCTTGGGAATGGGGACTTGAACTCACTACTAGTAAGATCCATGGTACTCAGTTATCTGTAAATACATTATCATATATATACATACATATATGTGGCAATAGTCAAGAATGAAATGGAACACTTAAAGATAGATACCTTAGATTGTTATTGTTAAGCACAGTTGAGTCAGTTCTGATTCAACATTGGTGATGGTGGTAAGTTAAAATATACTAGTATTAGCCAATTTGAGTCTGATAATCACATATATGATCTACCATGCTGTATATGTAAATTGAAGAGGAATGGTATCACATTAATTATCAAAAACATTTCAGGTTTTAGCCTGAAGTGCACTATCAGTAATATGATAATGTCCACAGGCCTATGAGGAAGACTAGTTAATAAGACTAATATTCAAGTTTATGCACTAACAACAACTAAGATGAAGAAATTGAAGATTTCTACCAACTTCTGCTGCCAGAAACTGCTCAAACATGCAACCAAGGTGTATTGATAATTACTGGAAACACACTGAAATGCATGCAATTGCAGAGTTTCTGCAAAATCTACCTTTGTTCCCACTGAACTTGAATATGCTTCTTTGTCCTCCTAAGGATGACAAAAAAAGTCTCTATTCTTGCACACTTGTCAGTCTACCTACTCAACCTTGCATAGCTCTAATTGCACCTAATGAAAGAAAAGTAATATTTTTAGGTCCCAATTGTAGGAAACATTTAAAATAGAACTGGCCTAGAGGCACTTTTCAAAATAAAATATAAATAATGCAAGATTGTTAGCAGGTACTATGCCAGGGCTGGATTACAGGACTAATAAAAATCAACCTGAGTTTCAGACTGTCAGGCAGCCTTGATCACATCTCCTCTAGGTCAGTCATGACAACTGCAGGACTCACACCTGGCCTTGTCTTTGGGTTTCAGAGAACTTGGTCATCATCAACAACTTTATATCAGGGCTTGTTCATGTGTTATCAAGCTGTTAACATGACAGAGACAAGAGAGAGAGAATTCATACAGGGGTTTGGACCTGGATTGTAATTTGAGTTAGGATTTGGAAATAGAGAAGCACTTCCTTCATCAACCACCCTCAGCCATTCCCACCCTAAGTCAATGCGAGTTCTAGTAACCTTGCCTACACAGATTATGCTTTGGAGGTATTGAGAAGATTGGAGCATTTAGTGTCTTTTGTCCCTAAAAATGTTGTCAAGTGTTCTGGGCTGTATTACATAAGGCATCTGCTTAAGAACCTTCCAGAAGGCTTAGTGGAACTCTTATTAACTGTTTAACCTCCCAAGTTCTGGTCTTTATACCTCGACTTTTCTTCTTGTTTTAGCTACTCTATCTTTCTTTTTTAAACTTGTTATGGTGAATTAAGTGAAGTTTTACAAAGATCACCAGTTTTACATTCAATAAATCATATTATTTGCTTCATCTCGATGATTGCCATCTCCTTTATGAAACTACAGTTATCTCACTTCCTCCCTGTGGTTCCTATTTCCATTCCACCCTCCTTCCCATCACTTACTAACTTTGTCCTTAGGGAAATGTTACCCTTTTGATCTTGAATGATTGACCATTCCATGGTAAGCATATCTTGTTGTTGTTCCCCCTGTATGCACTTATCTAGATAGGTAGGCCTCTCTCTGTCCCTCAGTCTGTTGACCTGGCCTCTGCCCTGCTTCAACATTACAAAGCTCTTTTTAGGATGCATATAAATGCCCATAGAGGAACACCATACCATTATAACCCAAAATCTGAAGGCACTCAGGTTTAGCTCCATGGGTCAATAAACCAAGCTGCCCCAATTAAGTGCTTGGAGACACCCCATTCTGCAAGCAAGCCTCTTTCCTAACGTCATTTAGCTTCACTTTCTCCATGGGTTGATAAGCCCACTGTTTTGTCTTGTGCTCTGACTATTGGTTCCGGTGCTACTGCTTACTCCTCTGTCATTCCTCCAGTGTTAAAGCTTTCTGTTCCTGGGTTGAGGAGGTTCAATATACAGGAATCTCAGGGTCTAAAGGATGTTCTCCATTCCTGGCTCTTCTTCTTTAATAATAGTGAGATCCCCATCTAGCCCCCACTTCTGAGATGGTTCATTATATACCCAGGTTAGAGTTCCAAGTTTTTACAATCACAATTCACTCTGTTAACAGTTGCAAATGAATCATATCATCGTATCAGTATCTTCTTCCACCTCTTCTTACTCAGGTCCATCAGGAAAAAAGTTGTTTGGAAGGATATATAAGGACTATGGGTAGAAGAACCATATGAAGTAAGCCACTGTACTGCAGTTGTATAATAAAGTAAAGTCCATCTTCCTTACCCCAATGAATTATCATGAAGAGCTTCTCATAATTTTTGTCAGATGAGGGAAACTGAAACTCAAACAGGTATTATAATCTACCAAAGGTCACAGAGCTAGATGAGCCCAGTGGGTCTTTGATGAAAGCTGATGTTTTGTTAACAAATCACTATGCAATGGGTGATGGTGGTGTGCAATTGAATGAGTTCTGACTCATGTTGTTGTCAGGTTCTATTTAGTCAGTTCCTATTTGTAGTGACACAACAGAACAAAACACTGTCCGGTCCTGTGTCATCCTCACAATCATCATTACGCTTGAGCCATTGCTGCTGCCACTGTGCCAAGCCATCTCATTGGGTGTTCTCTTCTTTTTCACTGATTCTCCACTTTACCAAAAGGAGCTCTGGTAATGTAGTGGTTATGATTTGGGCTGTTAGTC
This sequence comes from Chrysochloris asiatica, assembly GCF_000296735.1. Taxonomy (NCBI): domain Eukaryota; kingdom Metazoa; phylum Chordata; class Mammalia; order Afrosoricida; family Chrysochloridae; genus Chrysochloris; species Chrysochloris asiatica. The sequence goes on along the minus strand of NW_006408677.1, from coordinate 6,648,350 downwards.
ATATGGTCAGAAGTTTGAAACTACCAATGTTTCCATGGGAGAAAGATGAGGCTTTCTGTTCCCATAAAGATTTACAGCCTCAGAAACCCTATACAGGGTCACTGTGAGTTGGAACCGACTCCAAAGCACATAACTACCACCACCACCACTTAACTGAGCATGCTATCCTTCTCCAGGGACTGAGCCCTCCTGAAAATATGTCCAAAGTATGAGATAAAAATCTCACCAACCTGGCTGCTAAGGAGTATTCTGACTGTACGTCTTTCAAAACAGATTTGTATGTTCTTCTGAAATTCCATACTTTTAATATTCTTCTGTTGTGGCACTGTAGGATAATCACTGGACCACAAGGTCGATTTGAAATGAAAAAAAAAAAAAAAAAAAAAAAAACAGCTGCTCCTTCGGAACCCTATAGAGGGTCGCTATAAGTTGGAAGTGACTCGATAACACTTAACAACAAAAACAACAACCATAACAACCATAATTCAAATGTATCAATTCTTCTAAGGTCTTCCTTATTCATTTTTCAACTTTGCCATACATATGAGGCTATTGAAAATAACATGTCTTGGGTCAGGCATACCTTAATCCTCAAACTGATGTCTTTGCTTTTCAATACTTTAAAGAGGTCTTGCGCAGAACATTTGCCTAGTGCAATATGTCATTTTATTTCTTGACTGTTGCTTCCATGAATGTTGATAGTGGACGCAAGCAAAGCAATGTTTTTCATGACTTCAATCTTTTCTCCATTTATCATGATGTTATTTATGGGTCCACTGGTGAGGATTTATGTTTTCTTTATACTGAGATGCAGCCCTTACTAAAGGCTGTGTTCTCTGATCTTTATCAGTAAGGATTTTAAGTTTTCTCTTCTTTCAGAAAGCAAAGTTGTATCATCTGCATAGCACAGGTTGGTAATTAATCTTCCTCCAATCTTAATGCTACACAGTGACCCTGTGCAGGATTTCTGAGGCTATAAACCTTTATGGAGCAGAAAGCTTCATCTTTGTCCCATGGAATAGTTGGAGGGTTCGAATTGCCAGTTCGAACTACCAGTACTCCTTCACTAAACAATTGCTGTTATTAAGTGTCTTTGAGTGAGTTCCAACTCATAGTGACCCTGTATGTGGTTTCCAAGGAGTAGCTACTGGGTTTGAACGGCAGACCTTATGCTTATCCTGCAGCAACACATCAGGGCTCCTCACTATGCAATACTGATTTTCTCTTCACTATTTTCTGCTGAGGGGTAAACACATTTGGGATAGTGACCTTCTTTCAGGACATTAAACATTCTGCCTCCTTCTTTCTTTATTGAGACCTCTGGTCAACTGCTTTCTTTCCCTGGAGCCACAACATAGTGACGAGAAGGTATTTAACAAGTAAGTGTCTTTAAGTTGTGTGGATGAACACTTTGGAGCAGATATGATCAAAGATACCATGCATTCTTCAGAACACTTTGGATATTCAGAAAACATGATTTTCTTTCTTCTGTGTTCCTGTTTTAACATTTTGCCTTTTCTCCATCCTTAGCTCCTGCCCCAGATGATCATGTCTTCCAAATGTAACAAGTATAGCCCATTTTTTGCCAATAATTGGATGCACAATACGTTGATAATCTTTTCCCTAATGGTGGACCAAGGAAGCTTAAAAATTATCCTGGGTCATATTTATACAGAATACATAAAATTTGATCAGCAATGTATCTGAATTTGTAGAATGCTAGGATTAGTATCATATGGTATTGATGCTAACATAGAGCAGAAAGGAAATGTGCAGTTATTGAATATCTTTTGCTGTCCATTTATTTATTTTGTCAACTAACATTTATTTACTGAACACCTACTATCTTATTCCTTTATATCTTAAGAATAAAGTCATAAGAAAGAGCAATCAAGTCCAGATAAACACATGATGGAAGATCAGAGAGTGATATTGTTAATTAGAAAATAAGGGTTATACGGTATTCGAGAGATGGGAAGTTGGCTATTTTAGGTTTGGGGGATCAGGGAAGATATGTAAGAGGAAGTAACATTTGGGCTTATACTTGATTAGTAAAAGATCCTTTAGAATATCTGGGAGAAGACTATTCTGGGGATAGAGAAAAGCAAGTACAAAGAAAGGCCCGTGGGTAAAACTGATTCATTGTGTTCAAGGAACAGAGAAAATACCAGTGTGTCTGTGCCATAATGAGTAGGAATGAAGGGGAGAGTGTTATGAAACATCAACTTGAATAGGACCTTGCAGGATGCAAGAAGACATGCGAATGTCTGGACTTGAACTATTGATCAAGAAGAGATAAATCAATTGAGCAAAAAATACTCTCTTGCCTAAAACCTCTGCCCTCCCACCTCTCCCTAATTATAGTATCTTTAGCTTCATGGCTTTTAAAGAGGCCATCCAATATCTGACAAGATTATGAAAGTTTCTGTACCATTTGACCACTAGTAGGCATATCTTAAGCCTTTCAGACTCTGAGAACCCACACTGAACAAGCTAGAAAAGCAATGTTTCATAATCTTTATTGTGCAATGAAGTTGCATTAAACATCAAACTGGTAGTGCTTTGATAGCATCCATCTCAGGTGACACAGGAATGGATGAAATCATGAGTGCTTGCCAGGAATTAATTTTACTAGACTCCAGGAGCCAGTTTGATTTACTTAGTTTGTAAACCCAAAGGACAATCTCCCATCTACAATCCTGTGCTCCTCATAATTTCTGTCATATTAGGAAGTTTCAGGAAATGAATAGTACAGAATATGAATGTTGTTGTTGTTAAATACTGTTGTGTTGATTCAGACTCATAGCGACTCTGTATAGGGTTTCTGAGTAGTGACTGGTGGGTTTGAACCACCGAACTTGCAAGTCAAATCCACCTTGTGGTCTAGTACATTAACCCACAGTACCAAATCATCATTTGGAATCCTGGTGTGACGCTTCAGAATAACACACTGGATTGCAAGGTTGGTTTGAATCACAAGTTTGGTGGTCCAAAACCAACAGCCAAAACTTGGAAACCCTATACAGCATCATCACTATGAGTAAGAACAGACTCCACGGCACTTAACAACAACAACATCATCATTTGGAGCCATTTAAAAATGATTGGTTGATATACTAATCCCATTTGTCAGGATTGTTACCACTTGGTTGTAAAAACACTTGATTTTAAATAGTTGTCCTTGCCACTGGTCTTTTTGACAGCAGACATTCCTTAATGTTAAGAATAGATATACCCCTGAAATGTCCTCCATAAAGTAAGATTAAATACTACCACAAAGATTTAAAGATGACCTTCTTCTCAGTCTTATCATGCTACTTCTTATCTCTTCCTCACACGAAAATTTTTCTAACCACTTCGTACCTACTGGAGTCCATGTAGAGCAAAGCAGGGTGGGGTACAAAAGGTTGAATAGCGAAAAAATCAAAGAGAGATGAAGATAGAATTTCATTCTATAAATGAAATTTATAAAAATTATAAATTTCATTTGATTAGATAATGAAATAGCCAATTAATGGCCAACTTCTGAAGTGGACTTATGGTAAAATTAAATGTTAAAATTCTTTTATAATAATATTGATGGATAAAATTAATGTAGGCTGCTAGGATTTGTTTGTTATGGGAGTCCAGATTTGACCACTGGGACATCTCAATAAGAACTTTATAAACCTTTATAAGTTAATAGGTATCATCTGCATGTTGATTTGGTTTTTAGTAATGTAGCCCATAAATAGAAATTCTGGCTTTAAAACCAAGAGCAAAAATAAAACAGTTCCTGGAATACCTGCTAAGAGACTTGCCATGGGCAGAACAGAAATGGCTCTATAGCCCTGTTTATGGAGAGACTTCTTACAGGTTTTCACTATCAGATTATCACTGTAGTAATATTTATCCTGGGGAAAGAAGTATGGCCACCTTGTGGTCCAGAGATTGGTACAGCTCTCTATGTGACTATCTTATGACCTGAGATGTCCACATTAGCATTTTGTTTTATCTCTTTCTGCCACTTGAAGTATAACACAGGTTTGTCTTTTGATTTTGTTTCTGATTTCTAGGCAAGGTCTTAAATGGAAAAGCCGATACTTTTGAAATATATAGAGGACAAAGTTGTAAACACACAATAAAGCTATTTTTCTATTTCTTTGTTCTTACAGAAACTCAACATATTGCATGAAGGTATCAATGTCCTTGACAGTGGCAGAGAATGAATCAGGCCTGTGCTACAACAGCAGGATCCGCTATTTAGAAAAATCTGAAATCACTAAAAGAAAGGAGATCTCCTGCCCAGACATGGATGACTTTAAAAATTCCGATCAGGAGCCTGATGTTGTGTGGTACAAGGTAACTCAGTATGATGCTAAATGCATTTTTCCCCCTCAGTCAATAGTTGAATTTGGGGGTAAAAAAAAAAAAAAAGAGAGAAATCTCATTTATAGGTGGTTTTCAAAAATTATTATTACATATTTCACTCAGAAGAATCAACAGATCCACAACTAAATAATTCAGATCTTTGACACTTATATACCATTCATTTCCATTAGCAGGTATCAGAATTCAACTGCTAAAAGTAAATAAAATTTTCCTCTACCCCAGCACATGGGAACACATGGGAAGAATGTTGAAGGTTTAAATAAGATGTGAAAGACATAATTAGGACACATAAAACTATCATTTACTGTTAGGAACAAAGTCTTGTGTCATTACAAGTAGCAGTACTTATAAAGAATGGCAGTTGTTACTGTGGTTAGCATTATGAGAATCACTGAAGTAAATGTAGAGAAAAGTGGTTCCAATGCAGAATTTGTGAACACTCTTAAGGAAAAATTTAGCTGGAAATAAGCCCCAGTTAAATACTGAACAAAAGAGAGGTGAATTTTAAAAAGGGGTTATTTACAGAAATGTAATCAGGAACCAACAAGGAGAGTGTTAATTAGCAATACTAGCTCTGCAGTGATAGAGGAAGGTGTGTAGTGTCACTGGAATCTGACAAGAGTGAAGATGGCTTGTCAAGAACAGAGTCCTATCAGGGGCAATGGCCTTAAAGGAACAAAAATCACTGTTCAACTAGGGTAGGTAGGATAAATACCCTAACCTCTCTTAATTTCTGCCTTTCCAGTTTCTTGCTAGTGTTTTCCCTCACCCCTTAATCAAACCCAAACAGAAGCCAGAGCCAAAGGACACCAGATGATATAATCAATAGTGTTCAGCTTTCCTTAGATATATAAAGGAGAGCAGAAAATAGTGGATAATGGAGCTAAGCAAGGAAACAGAGAATAAACAAAAAAAGTTTCAACTGTGATATTCTAGCTACTACCCTGGAGCCCAATGATCAATAGTAGCTTTGAGCACCCCCTAGAAACTCTGAACCACATCTGTACACTTTTATATGTGATGGCTGCAGGTGACAAAGAAGGCTTTCTTCACAGGTGCTGCATACATTGTTGGAACCAAAGAGCTTTCATAAAAGATGGAGCTGGTTATTTGTATAGGATCTGACGGAGATTCAGTTCCTAAGGAAGTTTAAACTATAATTCCGACAGCTGTCATGTGATTTCCCCCCACCCCAAGGTTGCATTATTTGAGGAAGTAGAGTGTCTCTTCTTTCTTCCATACAGCAGCAGGTATCAGTTCAGTTAGTAGCCCAGTACTTAACCCACTGCACCACCAGGACCCCTTATGTTCTGAATTATTGCTGTTGTTAATTGCCATCAACTTTTTGTAGGGTTTCTGAAACTGTACATTTTTATGAGAGCAGAAAACATTATCTTTCTCCCATTGAGCATCTGGTGGGCTTGAACTGCCAAACTTGGGGTTAGCAGATCTGTGCTTATCCTATAGAGTCACAGTGTTCTATGTTCTAAATTAGGACATCCAAATCCCTAGATGAATCGTCTTCTGATTTTTTGTGTGGCAAAAAAACATGTTATTCATTATGCACATACATAAGATATACATAATTTCATAGGACCTTTCACGCTATCATCAACCTCATTAGTATTTATTAAGGAATTACTATGTGCTATTCACTGTGCTGGGGACTCCTGGTGTGGCAATGTAGGTTCAGCACTGGACTGTGAAACACAAAGTTGCTCCTTGGAAACCCTAGACAGGGTCACTATGAGTCGGAACCAACTTGATGGTTTGGTGGTATTAAGTAATCCAATATTCCACTAGATTGACATACTACTCTTTGTTTATCCACTTATTGCTTGATGACCATGGGTTGCTGTCAGTTTTTGGTGATTAATAACAAAGAATTTATAACGTTGAGCATTGAATGCAGAATTTCTTGATATATCAACTTGATTTGTCAACATTTATAATCTTTCAATGTGTATTTTGTTTTGCGTTTTCACATATAAATGTAGTTTGCTGTTGATATTTTCTCCCCAATAGTTGTAAAAATCCAGGCCTAAAAAAACTTACGTACATATTTAATGACATCCAAGGAATAAAAGGGAATCAGAACAAATTGAAACTTCTTAGGCAGTGTCCCTTTTTACAGTCTGACTGCCTTCTATATATACACCAGAACAATCTTTTGGAAATGCACATATGATTGTGGGATGCCATTACTTAAAGTGCTCCAATAATTCCATTAATCCAATTGGAAAATAGCTCACTTTATTGTTTTAAAGGGCCACACATTGTACTAAGTATATTCATGCATTACCTAATTTAATCTTCACAATAGTCATATGAGATAGGTTACATGGTGGCAGAGTTAGGATTTGAAACCTATCCAATACATAAATATTTTAGGATAGAATGTAAGGCTTCTCAAATATGGCACAACCAACTTTGTGCCATTCTGTGGAACAAAACAGTTTGTAATTTTATATCCAGTATATGTTTTTCTATATCTGGATGCTTCCAAATCAGAGATTCCCTCTGTCTGTCTAATTTCTATATATTGCTCAAAATCAACTCCAATGTTAGTAATAAACACCTTGCACATCCATGTCCAGTATACTGTAATACTTGAATAATCTAGCTTTAACTGTATATATTTTTAAGACATTGCCTCCAGACTCATGTAGAAATATTAGTCACATTCAACACCTGAAAGTCATTAACATATACTATTAAATTCCACTGCCATTGAGTCAATAGAATCATAGTGACCCTATGAAGGGTTTTACAAACTGTAAATTTTTATGGGAGCAGATAGCCTTTGTTGCTGTGTGCCATCAAGTCAATTTTGAGCCATAGTGACCCTGTGTATAGTTTCTGAAGACCTGCAGGTGAATTTGTACCACTGATCTTGTGGTTCAAACCAATTTTGCAAAGTCAGCTTGAACTTCAAAGTAGGCAGTTCAAGCTCACCAGCTGCTCCTCGGAAACCCTATGCAGGGTCACTATGGGTTGGGACATACTCGATGGCATTGAACACCAACAGATAGTCTTATCTTTTTCATGTGTAGTGGCTGGTGGGTTTTAACTGCCAACCTTGTAATTCCTTACCCACAGCACCAGTAGGACTCCTTTACATATCATGTTGTTGTTAAGTTCCGTGGAGTTAGTTCTGCCATACACTGACCTTGTATATGGTTTCTGAGTAGCGGCTGGTGAACTTGAACCGCCAACCTTTTGGTTAGCAGTCCAGTGCTTATCCCACAGCGTCACACCAAGACTCCACATATGTGTGTTTTATCTGAAAGCAGAGTACTGAGGAAAATAATAATAAGCAGTTTACTATTATTACTATAAAGAGCTCTGGTAGCATAGTGGTTACGGATCGGGCTGCGAACCGCAAGGTCAGCAGTTCGAAACTACCAGTTGCTCCGCGGGAGAAAGATGAGGCTTTCTGCTCCCGTAAAGATTTACAGCCTCGGAAACCCTGTTCAGGGTCGCTATAGGTCGGAACCGACTCGACGGCACTTAACAACAACAACAATTATTACTATTGGAGTCCTGGTGAGGCCATGTGGGTTAATGCGCCAGACTGCAAAGCCGCTTGAACTGCAAAGTTGGCGGTTCAAGCTCACCAGTCGCTCCTCGGAAACCCTATACAGGGTCGCTATGGGTCGGAACCGATTCAACGGCTCTTAACAACAGCAACAACACCCATTATTACTATTGGGAACACCGTGTATCTAGAGGAAAAGCACTGGACTGCAAACAACAAGATCAGCAGTTTGATCCCACCAGCCACTGTTGTTAGGTGCCATCAAGTTGATACTGACTCATATTGACCCAATGCACAACAGAATGAAACACTGCCCAGTCCTGGGCTAACCTCACAATTGTTGCCATGCTTGAGCCCATTGATGCTGCCACTTTTCCAATCCAGCAGAAGAAATATTAGACTTTCTACTCCCACAATATTTTCAACCTCAAAAACCCTGTACAGGGTCTCTGTGAGTTGGAACCAACCTGATGGCACTTAACAACAACAGCAGCATTATTACTATGCATCACTTAACATCCCTTCGGACAACATCCAACTGCATATATATCTGTTTTTTATTGTTGTTGGTATTGTTTTCTTAAGGAAAAGCAGCTCTCCTTTTGTTTATTATTTCTCCTTAGTGGTTTTAAAAACCTCAAGCCTGACTCTTTCAGCAATGGACCATAGGTGGGATACAGACAAGTGAGGCAAAGGACATGGCTCTGGGTGTGGGCTCTTGGATTTTGTCCATGGGCAGGTGGTGTCGGCAGGTGGTGGCAACTAAGGTACTTGCAGTGGGGACTCTAGGGCCAGACTGCTCCTGCTGCTCAGGCTGGTAAAACAATGGGAGGGACAGGGCATGATCTACTCCCTCTCTGCTCACTAACACTTACTTCACTTTTGCTGCTGCCACCACCAATTTCTTCAAACTCCAACAGTATCCCCAAAAGCAGCAGCAGCAGGAGCAGCAGCAGTGGAAACAAGGATGACCAGAAGTTGAGCTCCTATAAGATTGTAATAATGGTGTTTTCATAATATTCAAATCACATAATGTCCTATTTCACAGAATGTATTATGGACTTTAAAAGACATATACCTATAAAATTTATTGATTTATTTCAGGATGTGATATCCTGTATTTCAGGTCATTTAAATGTATTACCTGATTTAACTCCAAGTGATAAATATTTTCATCACCCAGTTTTACTGGTGAAGCAAGTGAGTTTCATTATCATACAATTAAGAATTCCAATCCAAATGTTTGACTCTAGAACTTATGTTCTTAATCAATGTGTTTTACCAATGTCAGCATTAGGATTGTGAAGATAGAAAGTTTGAGAAATAGAGTTAGAGAAGGAAAAGGCTCTCTGCAATAGATTGTGCTAGGAATTTGTAGCGGATGGAGTCCTGGTGTGGCGCTGTGGGTTAATGCACCAGACTGCAAAGCCATTTGAACTGCAAGGTTGGCGGTTCAAGCTCACCAGTCACTCCTTGGAAACCCTATCCAGGGTTGCTATGGGTTGGAACCAACTCAATAGCATTTAACAACAACAACAACATAGAACTGAAAAGGGCAAGCTTGATACCCAATTCATAATTGTGCTCCTAGCCACCTCTTCATGTCTATATTAGAAAAATCTAGGTTCCCTACAAATCATTGGACAGATTTTTTGCTGTCCTATGGGAGAGTCTAATGACCTAGGGAAAGGATAGTGACTTGGGTATAAGGGTGTGGATGCTGGGTATTGGAACAAAGGTGCTTGGAATAACATAGATCACATAATTGGCTTGTGGTTGTGTGACTGCTTAATGACTGAAACTCAAAATCAGAAGAAATATTTAAATTAATTTTCCTGGTGTTCTGGTCATGAAGAATGTGTCATTTGCTCTGATTAGCACTAAAGTAAACACATCAATGAAACTGATTAAAAAGACATGTAGGTATGGTGATGAGTTTTCAAAGTGGACTGTGGTTATAGAGGTGTGTATTTCAGGCAGAGACTCCTAGATCTCAGTGAGGTTGGTATCAGGTTCACTTTAGGGGACTTGGGTCAACAGATGTCTCTGTTGTACATTCAAGGCTTGTATTAAAGCAACTGATGACAAGTGACATCTGCTACCCAGGGAAATTGGGAGGGGAGAAAGGAAGATGGGCTTTAAGGACTGACATTGTGTTGACTGGTCAAGAATGTCCTACAACAAGCTGTTTGATGAGGGAATATCAAGATGATGAACTGGAGCTGCTTGTTGAGTTCAAGCATCTCCAGAAAGACTGGTCCTAAGCAAAACCTTCAGGTTGATTAAGTTTATTATAACAGCCCCAGGAGCATTAAATAAAAGGGAAGCTGTGTAGTGAGGTCAATGTTAGATGCTTTCTCACATTTGAGGCTTTGATGGTTTGTCTTTCCCTCTGATAAGCAGCCATCTTGAAACTTGAACTATGCATTTAAAACTCCTATGCCTAACAGATTGTCAGAATTAAATGAAACAGGTCTGGGACAGTGAGGTCTGGAACTGCCACATGTCTGGTAGGAATGAGGTGATGGGAAGATTCAGGGCAGAAAAGAAGCAGTAACAACAGCAAGCCCAGCAGCTATCAGTTTAGAAATGAAACACAGAAACTAAAGAAGTCAAGAGCCTGGACACCTTCATAGATTTCATATAGACAAACAGACCTGGTAGAAAAGCCAACAAGGTAGTATTGTGAAGGGTGACTTAGTGGGAACAAGATGGTCATCTGTCTGTTGAGATGAGACGGGTACTTTAAATACTCTTCTGATTTAAAAAATAAAATCTTCTACCCCTCTATTAATATTCATTCTGAGGTTATCTCTTAGAGTTATATATTTTCAATGGGTTAAAGTATCATACTACTGGGATGGGGGTGAGATTAACCCATTAGTGAAGATTTTTCTTGTATCCATTATTGAGGTTGTTAAGTGCTGTGGAGTCAGTTTCATCTCATAGCAACCCTGTACTGCATTTCTGAGGAGTGGTTGGTGAGTTTGAATTGCCTACATTTTGGTGTGGAACTGTAAGATAAGCACTGGACTGCAAGGTTGATTTGAAATGCAAGGTGGCAGTTCAAACTCAGCAGCCGCTCTACAGAAACCCTATACATGGTCTCTATTGAGTTGGGACCTACGCAACAACACTTAATAACTATTGTTTGATTCAAACAGACATGACGACCCAGTACTTTATCCTACAGCTCCCACCAGGACTCCTTTTATCCATTAGCACAAATTTTTACCAAGCAAAGCAGGAGGTTCTAAGAAAATAATTCTGTATAGAGAAAATTTCACACATTCTCTGTACTGAATGACCACTATATATAGTGTTGCCCAACAGGAGGGAAGTGAATAAACCCTGCAGTCTTCTGAGTTATGGCAGCTCACTTGCTATTTACCATTGTCTCCATACTGCTGATTAGGAAACAGAGACCTAGAGAAATTAAAAACTTGCCCAAGATCTCAGAACTTGACTAAAACCCATATTTGAACATTGCCTTGCTTTAAAGTCAGTTTTCACTTTCATCTATAGTACATTATCTATCTCCTAAGGAGGGGAGATTACCTGAAGACAATATATTCCTATGTCATAGTTAAAAAAGAAAATTTTCAAATGAGTATAAAAAAATCCTTAACTAGGCTGGATAACAACTTGGAAGCATTTGGAACTATCTGTATATATTCAAAGAATGTATAAAGAAACCTGGCTGTTCTTAATTAAGAGTATTTTCTAATTATTATTATATGCGTTAGATTTTCCTTCCATGGGTAATGGGGAGAAGGTAGCAAAGCAGTGAGTAGAGAAAAAGCAAGTGTTTTTGAACAAATTACATATAGTCTTCCCTCAAAATTACAATAGAAAACAACACCATTTGTCTTTGAGTAAAATGAGTTTGTGGGCTCATTTTTCCACCCCACCAGCACTATTTTTAAGAGCAACAGCTCAGTTTTCATTTTCCTTTCTCTTCAAAATATCGAGAGGGACCATATTTTTGTTTAATCACTTTCAGAATGATGCTTTAGAAATCTGAGGCTATCAGAGTTGGAAGCAATGCGAAAATAATTGTGGATTATTATTGTATGACGACAGTGGCAGCTGGACTGGGCTTTTTTCTCTTGGTTCAGACTTTCTTCTTCATTTTCCCAGAAACCTTATATCCCAAGGTTTAACTCAGAATCAAATCTCATATAGGTGATAAACCTTACCCGACATGGTATGTAATATAATTTCAGACAGACCCTTAACTGTTCTTCAGAAAGACTCTAGGGGATGAAGCAGACTTATATCTAGATGCCCTATATAGCATTACTTTTATTTACTCTTTGAAAATGTGTGTAAGTTGTATTGGGAATAAAGTAAGCATATATCTTAAATATTACACCTGTGAACTTAAGTGCCAGTTTTTGTGTTTTGTTGCCAAAACTCCAGCTAATATAAAATAAAATAATTTCTGTTATAGTGGGAAACTAATAAATGGGGGCAATCACTCTCTCATATCATTTTACACACACACAAATCCACACACAAATGGTCAGAGCTTGGGTATTGATAGTCAGTATGCATTCTACTTTTATGTGCATGCTCAAAATGTATACACATGAGAGGGAAGAAAAGAGGCAGATGCAAATGTAGAACATATCATCCATGGTGGGAAAGGGGAAAGTACACTCAACTGTTACTCATATAAGCTGTCTCTTAATCAATTTCTTTTATTGCCTCATTTGACAGAGTAAGAATTTAGATGCTAAAGTTATTTTTGCCTTGATTAGTTAGCACTTCTTTACAGTTACCCACAATGTTTCCACTGATTTTTTTAAGCATTTGGGCCCCATATTGGCTGGATATTTGGAGTGAGTGGTAGCTTTAACTAGGATAATACTTAAAATGTAGACTGAGAAATTTTCCATAAGGCAAAAGAGCTTGTCTGAATATTCTTAGATTGTTGTTGTTAAGTGCCGTGAAGTGAAGTTGGCCCTGACTCATTATCCTGTATAGGGTTTCCGAGGCTTTAAATCGTCACAGGAGCCAAAAACTTCATCTTTCTCTTGTGGAGCACCTGATGGGCTTAAACTGCAGGCCTTGTGGTTCCCAGTCTAGCACTTATCATATGGAACAAGTATCTAAAAATCCAAACACATTGCCATTTTGCCGATTCTGACTCATATCGACCCTATAGGACATAATAAGATTAGAACTTTCCCATAGGATTTCCAAGGCTATAATCTTTACAGAAGCAGACTGCCCATGCAGTGGTTGGTGTGTTTAAATGCCTACGTTTTGGTTAGCAGCCAAGTACTTTATCACTGGGCCACCAAGGCTGCTTTTGTGGCTATTGTTATATCTCTGTGTGGCTATATCTCTGATAGAAATATTTCATTCTAAAGAAGTTCAATCCTAGTAACAATACTCTCTCACATTCCTATCAGAAAAGTAGGAACATTGGCTTAAATACCCAAATCTAATTTTCTGGTAATATATTACTAACCCAGAAAGCAAGTGGTTGATACCTCTGTGTTGTTAGTATGAAAAAAGTGTATCCTCATTTTATTCTGCTATGTTTTTAGAGGACTTCTAAGGTTGAATTTTCTAGACAATATTACTTCCTTCTCCTCTCTCCTCCCCCCTCACAAACATGCTTAATGTAGATCTCTTTACTACAAGACAGTCACTGGAGTAAATATTAGGCTCTTTTCTTTTCTATAAGGCATAATTAATGAAATCATTGTAGACTTGTTGCCAATGTAAAAGCCTGATATATATGTTTAACAATGTCTAAACAACCCCTCTGTATACTATGCGGCTAAATGAACATTATGCTCTTAGGACTCTTAGAAAATAGCTTTTTCAAATAGAAAGAACCAGGGCAGCATTATAATATTTAGTGACTTTCAAGTTTCTGCTAAGTCTCACTTGAATCTGTATGCTTTTTTCTTTTTATTTATTTTGCAGAATTTCTTTAAAGATAAATTTGAGCCAGGTTTTTAAAGTGACCTTTTTAGCATGATAATTGTGATATTTGAAATGGATGCAATAGATACATTTGTGACGTTTCATGGTCATTGACTTAACTTAGTAGTTGTGAATTTTGAAGATCAAAGAACAGAACACAGAAAAGTGAACGCACTAACTTGCCAGTACTAAGACTTTGTGATGTGAATTTTAGTTTTTTTCTTACTTGTAACTATTTACTCTGCAGGAATGCAAGCCAAAAATGTGGAGAAGCATAATAATACAGAAAGGAAATGCTCTTCTAATCCAGGAAGTTCAAGAAGAAGATGGAGGAAATTATACGTGTGAGCTTAAGTATGAAGGAAAACTAGTAAGAAGAACAACTGAATTGAAAGTTACAGGTAGGGATTGGTTTAATCAAATTATGACAAATGAGACTAAATATATTTGGGTTAGGGAAAAAAGGGTTTCCTACAAAGAATAAACTTGCCATAAATTTAGACTTGGCTGCAAATCAGGCAGCCTGGAAACTTACTATGTGGTTGTGTAGGATAAGCACTCGACCACAAAGTCTTTTTGAACAGCAAGGTTGGTGGTTCAAACTCACCAGCTGCTCCGTGGAAACCCTATATAGGGTCACTATGGGTCAGAACCAACTCGACGGCATTTCACAACAAAAACTGAATTAAAGCAATATGTGGAATATAAGTGATTTACTGAACAAGGGCCCAATTGTTTCGTATCTGTTCTCTGCCTTTATAAAAGGTTCTTAACTCTTTAAAAATCCGTTGACTACTATTAAGCTGCGTAGAAAGGTATACTGTAACCTCTCTAGAATGTTCACGTACTTAATTTGCATGTGGAATCTCCTTGTAGGTGAAGGGTTCCTTTAAATGAGGTTCTGTTGGGCTTTGGGAATGAAATCATCTTGGATTTTATCCAAAATGTCATTAATATTAAATTATCCATAAGTGAGTGATATTGTTGTTAGCTTTAGTCTTGGTGGCACAAATTGATATGTGCTTGGCAGCTAACCTAAAGGTTGGCAGTTCAAACCCAACCAGTGGCTTTGTGGGAAGAAGACTTGGTGATCCACTTTCATAAAGAAACTATGGAGCAGTACTGCTCTGTCACATGGAGCCACTAGGATTTGAAATTAACTCATTGGTGGACAACAACAACAAACAGACTCTTAAATGGAACTACCCAAGATAATAGTGCACACGTGTATGTTTTAAATTTAAAGTGTAAGTGAAGCATGGAAGAGATGAACTCAGGATATTCTTACTAGGAAGAGAATGTTAGAAAGTCTTTTCAATGGGTGTAATAGATTCTAAGAAACTGTTGTATGACAAAAGCACACCTGCTATTTCTCCTGAGAAAATCTTGATTAATTTTCCTATTACCATACATGCCTGAGGTGTATATATATTTGTGCATGTGCCATTTAATGTTAACACCAACCAGCTGTTAATTATAACATATTATCAAGGAGCTCTAGTGGTGCTGTAGATTAAGCACTAGACTGCTAACCGTTAAGGTTGGAATTTCAAACCCTTCATGTGAGAAAAATGAGACTATCTGCTCCTATAAAATTTATAGCCCTAGAAACTCTATGCAGGGTCACTATGACTTGATGGCATCACTCGACTTGATGGCAGTGGGTTGGATAGTTGGATGGTTGGTTGGTATCAGGGATATTAGGAATATAGATTTTATTTTTATATCATTTTTGTTGGTATCAGACTGAACTTTTTGGAATAGGGCTAGCATATGTTGAGTCAAGTTCATAGCTATAATCCACATATTTAATTAATGAAAAAAACTTTTTGTATTTGTAAATTGAGTGAAGGTTTACAGAGTGGACCATCAGTTTTATGTTAAACAGATATTATACTTCATTTAATTTCAATGTTTGCAATTTCCTCAATGTAATATCACTTATTTTGATTCTTGTTTCCATTCCCACTTCTTTCCCAGCTCTTCAGAATTTTGTACTTAGGTAACTGCTGCCCTTTTTATTTTGAAATGGTTCTCTGGTGTGCATAACTCATTAACATCATTATCCCCCTATATATCTATCTACTGCTTGGCTGAAAATTAAGGCATGAGGATGAGTTCAGTTCCATACCTAAATAGTGACCAAAGGGTCACAGTTTTGGGGTTCTGTAGTCTCTTTCAGACAAATAAGCCAGGTCTTTCCTACTACTTTAATAAAGGATTTTTTTTTTTTTTTTCTGGAGGCCTGATAGCAATAGGAGCCCTGGTAGCATAGTGGATTACAAGCTGGGCTGCTAACCGCAAGGCCAGTAGTTCATATCTATGGGCCCTTCTTGGGAGAAAAATGAGAGTTTCTGCTCCCGTAAAGATTTATAGCCTCAGCAATCCTGTACAGGATCACTAAGAGTTGTAACCTGCTCAGTGGCACCACACCACTTATATATTTATCATAACAGACCTATATGATTTTACTGTGCAAACATATTTTTATTCTTCTGGAGGCTGGAGATGAGTAGGGAGAGGTTTCATAACACATAGGCACAAACAATAGTGTGTTTGGGTAATTTTCAAAGATGTCAACACCTAACAGTTATATTTCTCACAGCATATTGTGTATAGATATTTACTGTTCTAAAGGTCTTTATTTTTTCTCACATGGAATTTGTGCAAGGGCTAGTTAAAATGATAAGGACGGAAGGGAGGTTTGGTTATATGATGGTGAGAATGTAGAGCAGGTGATAATGGAAGAAGGAAGAGGAGAGGAGAGGGAGAAGGTGAATGAGATAATGCAATAGGGTCTCCTTGTATTAGAGGAAAAGGTCTTCCTTGAGAAGGTCAAAAGCAGACATAAATTATAGGGGCTTGCGAAAATGTAGACAAACAGGAAGCCAGTACTAATTAACTATATTTGGAAGGTCATTCACTGTTCACTTGGCAAATTTTTCACAAACTCATGATTTTATGCAGCTCTTTAGAAATGTGCATTTGCATACAGAAAAAAAAAAAATCTGTTCTCTCATGGATATGCAGCTAATTTTTCCCGATTATGGTAGACCTCTCTTAGGACTGTTCACACACTAGGGATAATTTTTTAACTCACTTGTGTCTAAATGCTATGGTTAGAATGAAGGGTTTAGTCTATGGATGTGTTTCAAAGATTTGCTCCTGGATTTCTATTATGCAGCAGTAGCAAAGCGATGTGGAAATGCAAAGCTTAGTCAACCTACAAAGTGTGATTTAGGATCAGTCATTGGTAAAAATGCTTAAATGTATGACTTTAGTAACTACTTTTACTTATATTTTGCAAAGGTAAAACAAACTGTAGTTCATTGTTACTAGTGTCATTTACACTGCATAAATTGTTAAAATAACTTTACTCTGGTGTGGAAAATAATAATTATTAATACATAGATGAAGTAATTTAACTATTGGGTTGGAAAACAAGATTTTGTGTCTCTGACTCTTTGTTCTTTTATACCTCTACCGTTAATAATGAGGCATTGGGGTGAAGATGGGGTTAGAAACAATAGAAAAAAGAGTGAAATGGTGGGGAACTAAGGGAGTAAGCAAAAATGTAGATTTTAACTGAACCATCTACAACATCTGCAATATCAACATCTACAACAAAAAACATCTACAACAAGAGATGTGATCTTTAAGTCAACAATTTGGAATGCCATTAGTAGGGGATCCCAGAAAATAATATCTATTGAGTGCTTAGTGTAGCAGACAGTATACTTATTTTTTTCCATTTATTTTCTCATTTAATACTCATAATAACCTATGAGGGTGGATACTACTATCATCCTCATTTTATGGAGAAAGAAAGAGAAATTTAGAGAGGTAACAAGATCAGTTATAAAAAGATCCAGATATTAAAAACTGACACATCAGTTAGATTAGAAGATAAACATTTACTCTATGAAATTTACCCAAGTTATTTGGTCTATACAGTAATAAAAAATTAGTAATTGGCAAAGTAGGGAATATAAACCTGTCTTTCTGATTTTCAAATATAAACTTTTAATTTTAACCAAGCACAGATTATAAAGTTTTCCTTACCAAATATCTATTGTATACCTTGAAAATTAGATCCCAAATTGTTGGTCATAATGTTGTTCATTCCACTCTAATGTCTTTTTTGGGCATTCTGATGTAGGATATGTACTAGACTGCTAACTGCAAAGTTAGCAGTTCAAACATACCAGCTATTCCTCAGAAACCCTGTGTAGGGTCTCTGTGAGTTGGAAATGACTCAAAGGCACGTGACAACAGCTACAGCAATTCCCTATTGGAATTTAAAGGATAAGCTTGATATTTTCACATCTAGTCCTCAACTCTCAAAGAATATCTTGATTAAGATCAGTAATAATCCTGATGTGGTGCCATAGGATAAGCACTGGACCACAAGGTTGGTTTGAGCCACAAGGTTGGCAGTTCAAACTCATCAGTGACTCCTTGGAAACCCTATATTGGATCCCTGTTAGTTGAATCCAGCTCCACAGCACTTAACAGAAACAGCAACAAATTTAATTAAGCCTTCCTTGAAGTGGTGTCAGGAGAGAAGCAAGGAATAGTGAAAATCATGAAAGGTAGATTTTGTCACATTTCATATTTTGATGCCCGCTGGTCCTTCTAAGATGAAAATCCACATTAAGAAAAAAACACATCTGCAAGAGGCTCATTGTTGCTATGACAATGACTTTAAGCTAATGGGAGTGTAGCAAAGGAGAACAGTCTAGTTCAACAGTATTGACCCTTCAGACTTTTTTTGTTCCCCAAACTCAAGGAACATTTAAAGGGAACATGATTTGAGTCCCTCAAGGATTCCCAAACTGCCTTCTTGAAGTGATATAAATCAAAGAATGCAGACGCTCTGGGGAAGGAAAGAGAGATGGAAGCACAGCTTTCAGAACTGTATAGACATAGATGGAGACTATGTCAAGAAGCTTCACATTTTCATATTTTTGTTTGATAAAGTTTCTGTGAATGTAGCAGTAGCAATACTTTTTGACTTATCCTTGTACAATCTTTTTTAGATTTCTATTATTTGTCTTATTTTCTTAATTAGCCTGTGAACTGCTTAAGGGCAAGTAATTGTTGACTCTCTCTTTTCAATCTTCTCAAGCGCTGAGCATATATTAATACCCTTCTTGCAAAACAAAAACAACAAAAAACACAGCCATTGAGTCAAATCCAATGTATGGCACACCTATATAGTTTCTGAGGCTGTAAATCTCTTCAGGAGCAAACAGATTTATCTTTTTCATCCACAGGGTGGCTGGTGGATTTAAACCATTGACCTTTAATTTAGTAGCCCAGTGTCTAATACACAGCACCATAAGAACTCCTCTATTAGGTACTCAAACTTTACTTATACCTTGGTTTGGTTGATTGGATAGTTGACTGGTAAGTGCTTTCATTAGGAACAAATGAGACACTTTTATATTTGTGGGGTACTTTATAATTTCAAAATACTTTTATGTCTGAAGTATCACTTTATTTTTCACACACAAAAATTATAGAATTGGCAGCAAGGGTATTATTATTCTTTATATATACTTTTTAACAGAATATTAAGCTCTGGTTCAAAGGGTTTAAAGCATTAGACCTGGTGTAACAGTTGGTGAATGGCTTGGCCAGATCTAGAATCACCATCTTCCTGCTCCTACTCCAATGCTTTTTCTATCCTATCCCACTGTTACTTTATTCCCACCCACTTAATCCTGTGTGCCAGGCCAGAAGAAGAGAAGGTACAACCACAGAAGGAATCCAAAGTTGGCAGGTCCAAAGTTCAGAGTCTAAAGATATTTGAAACTGTCTGTTATTTACAATGTTCAGTTGTCACCCATTCTTTTGGACTTATGTATTCCAAAAAAGAAAAGAAAAAAAAAATTTTGTTACTGATAGTTAACTCTGAACAGCAAAGAGGTAGTCCCTTAATCAGTGCTCAATGGCATGTAAAAACCAGGCAGATCATGTACATGAGCAAGGTGAACTGGTTGTAAGAGGCAACAAGCAGGACAAATTGGAAAGTAATGGCAGCCCCAAAGCAGCCCTACATGATTTCAGCCAGGTGAGTTTGAGGATCCAATATTGCTAGGTCCTCTAATATTTCAAAAGATACTTGGAGCCTGGATTTTTACCCCCACTGTGGAAATCCCTGATTTGTCAATTACTGTGTAGACCAAATAAAACATGTCTTTACAAAAACAAAAAAAATAGTTTGTGATTTTTGCCTAAAGGATTTGGTTCAGCAGACTTTTAAAACAAGCTTGCTAAGATTCTGGCAGATGTGTGTAGGGGGGAACCCTACAGAGTAGCTAATAGACAAACTGAGAACAGCACTCAGAAGCCATCCTAATCACACTGTCCAATAGGCTGGTCAATCCAAACAGAGTGTGAAGGGCACAATTTATGGATGCAGTACTACAGGAGGGGTATTGACAAATCAATCACCATACAGAGAAGAGAGATTTAGATGAAGAAGCAAGTTGGTCTCAAATGTTACAGAGACATGAAGAGCCCAGGTGGGGAAAAGCACCCTCCTTGAAGCTGCCCTGAAGCAATGTGATGTGAAGCACTGAGGGGAATAAATCACTCTCTTTCATGTTCTCTCTGAGCAGACAGTTAACAAGATCTGAATGTGTGTCTTGATTATCTCAACAAATATATCTCATTTATAGCTTTTGTGTGCCTTAATCAAGAGCTACCTCAGCAGTCTGCATTAGGGGAACTTTCACATGACTGACTGTGCATTTCATAATTGACTGTTCTTTTGCACAGTCTCAGGTACAGAAATCTCATGACCAAAAGTAGCTTGCAGCAGTTCCTTTGCCTTTCCTTTTGAAGCCTCCCTCCCCCTTCCCAGGTGGCCCTGGCTTTTCCTACTCTAACCAACCTACTCTGGATGACCTCTTTTTCCCTTGTCTCCCTCTTTTAAATACTCTAAAGTACTGTCTGCTAGAGCTAATCTAATACTTCAATGAGCTAAAGAATTCATGACTGATAATGACCAAAAAAGTTTCCCTTCTCAGTTAACATATTTGCAATTTAATAGATATCCCAATTCTGTAAGTCATAGGCATGACTAATGGTGGGAATTTCTGGCAGCTTTGTTGGGCCTGTGGGGGGCCTTTCCCAGAGTGTCACAATTCATACCCTGCAGGTGGCTGCTTGCTCTCTGGAGACACAAGGTTAACCCTATTTATGACCTTGGGAGATTAG
>NW_006408677.1:6618283-6627171 GCF_000296735.1 Chrysochloris asiatica | reverse complement strand
AGAAAGCCCTTGAATGTCAGTACAAACAGTGTTATTTATTTTCTCTTTTTCCCTTTATCTTCAACCACTCTTAATTTATTTGTCCCTGAATTCTCTCCATTATTTCCCCCTGCCCTCCCTACCTCAACCTAATGGAAGGAGTTTATGATGCCTCAGGGGTATCAATTAACCCTGCTAGTGACATCCAGGTCAATGAGATTGCCAAACTCTGTCCTAGGCAAATGTTTGTCATGTTTTTATGCCCTACAGAGAGATGAACGAACTCTATTAACTGTCCCATCAGCAGAAAGACTGTCTTGTTTCTCTGCAAAGTGAGGGACTGTGAGAATATTCATTCCTGTGAGCTTATTTCGCAAGCAGATGTGCAGGAGACCAGTTGGAGGGCTGGGGGTGAACAAGTTAGAACACATGGCAGCAGGATATGGCAAACGTGCCCAATCCAGGCCAGTTCCACTCCATTGGATCTATTCCAGCACCTGAGGTGATCAGTGACTCCTTGGCTGACTGCTCTGACTCTGCTAAGGGTGAGGGGAGGGGGTCCTTGGGAAGGAATTGCATTGTAACACTTAGATGACTAAGCCCTTGAAATACATAGGCACAGGCTTTCCTAGGTCCATTATACTCATTTGTCAGAGTGTGAGTTACCTTACATTCCCTCAAGCTGAAAGTAGTAGTTTGAATATGTTACTCTTTTACAGGAATAAAAGTCAGGAGCTTTGTAGGCAAAGAGACCAGTCATTAACTAGTTCCACAAAGGTGGATCAGATGTTCAGAAAATTGCCATGTATTGACCCAGGCATTGTACTTTACAATCAGTCTAAACTTACCACCTTGCAAGGTTGGTGATAGTTTTCCTGTTTTATTAGGAGAAAAAAATTGAGATTCAGAGAGGATAAATTGTGTTTGTTCACATAGCTAGTAAGTACTAGAACTGGGATTTAAACCCACATTTATAACAAAGCATTACTTTTAAGGTAACCTGCTATAAATTACCTGCATGACTCATGAACACAACAGAGCATCATGCCCTTTCAACTCCTCTTTTCCATATATACTTTGCACTTCTGCACTTCTTCCATGAAGGCTTCATACCTCATGTTAAAACCACCTGTTTCTTTCTCCTGAATTCCTTTGGTACTTTTTCAAAAGTCTTTATCACTCAGATGATTACTTTACAGTTTTCTTCGTATAGGTTTTATCCCACCAATTAAGATTCTACAAGATCTTCTCCCCATACAAAAAATTAGCAATACATGTATTTAAGGAGTTGGGAGCTCGGCTCTGTGCTTTTACATGTGATCTTATTTAATCCTCTTAAAATCCCATGTGGTAGATAAATCATTTTAGCTAGACTATGTTGTTGTTGTTAAGTGCTGTTGAGTCAATTCCGACCCACAGCAACCCTGTATAGGGTTTCCAAGGATCCGCTGGTGAGCTTGAACCACCGACCTTGCAGCTCAAATGGCTTTACAGTCTGACACATTAGCCCATAGCACCACACCAGGACTCCAAGTGAAAATTGAAATTCAGAGAAGGTAAGTGATTTGCTTAGTATTCTATAGCAGCTAAATAACAGCTGGAATGAAGACTCAGATTGTTGTTACAATTTTTTCCCCAATGCCTGAACCCTTTCCACTAGTAAATGCTTATATATATATTCATTGTTCTGATTTGCCTAAAAAAAATTTCTTATATATAGATGGATAAGACCATTTTGTTGAGTAAAATGTCTAACAAAAGATGTTTCTAAAAATATAAATGTAATATGAAAGAATTTTAGCTCAAGACCAAAAAAAAAAAAAAAAAGAAAGAAACAACTTGTTTCGAAGAGAAGACCAACTATAAAATCTGAAGACTCAGTTTTCTCCCTTGGACCCTGCTACAGTATGAGAAACCATGATGTAAATCTGGAGTCTCACATGTAGTAGATTTATGACTTTGAGTAAATTAATTTACCTCTCTGAATTTCATTTTATTCTCCATGTAAACTGAGGTTGGTGTTGGTATGTTGATTAAAGAAAATATAAATGAGTAAGTGAAAAATATTGTTACAAAATCATAGAGATCTTCATTCAACAAAAATATCAAAATGTACAGCTATCATTTCTCCCCATATCTTCCATCTACATCTATACACTCATAAAGGTAGTTTTTCCATCTCTCTAACCCTTACCCAAAGAATTAAATACTCTTTAATTTGTACCATTTCAAAAATAACAGTTTTGGCATCCTCAAAGGACTCAAATCATGTTCCTTTTCAATGTTCTTTAAGTTTGAGGAACAGAAGGAATGGAAGCAGGTAACAAAGGAAGGGAGTTGGATAAGAGATAGTATATTGTGGAGATTTCAATCACTGACATGAAACAAAATTTATATGAATTCTAGAATGAAAAATTGAACTGTTCTGAAAACCTTCATCCAATTCACAATAGAAACTTTAAAAAGAAAGAACGAAAGAAAAGTAAGAAGTCTGAAGGGGGAAAATCAGAGCAGTAGGGTGGATGGAGTAAGGTTTTCCAATGAAATTCTCACAGGACAGCCCTTACTGAACTCAAAGTATAAGTAAAGGCATTGTTGTGATGTAAAACAATTCATCTGCAAAACTTTCCTGACCTTTTTCTCACTGATGTGGTTTTCAATTTTCTCAAAATTTCTTCATAATCAGCCCGTGTGATC
This sequence comes from Chrysochloris asiatica, assembly GCF_000296735.1. Taxonomy (NCBI): domain Eukaryota; kingdom Metazoa; phylum Chordata; class Mammalia; order Afrosoricida; family Chrysochloridae; genus Chrysochloris; species Chrysochloris asiatica. Next base: position 6,624,495 of record NW_006408677.1, on the reverse strand, counting down.
ATCCTGTGTCCTTCAAGAAAATCTATCAAGATGACCCCTTTGTAATCTCAACAATCAGTCACCATAACCTTCTGAGCTGACCTCCCTGCCTTGAATTTAACTGCCTAGCAGGTCCACTTGGAAGACACTGTTTTGATTGGAGTTTTTATTTTTAGAAGACACCTGATCAAGACTAAAACAAATGAGTTCCTGAGGGAACTTATTTGCAGTCATCCACTGATTTCAGAGCCATGTTTTGTTTTGTTTTAATTTTTAAATAACCCTATATTTATATGACTAAGAACCATGTTGTTTTTGTTATGTGCCATGGAGTCGGTTCCAACTCATAGCGACCCTGAACAGAGTTTTTGAGGCTGTAAATCTTTACAGAGCAGAAAGCCTCATCTTTCTCTTGCGGAACAGCTAGTAGTTTCGAACTGCTGGCCATGAGATTAGCAACTTGATTCGTAACCACTATGCAACCATAGAAATACTATTTTTTAATTTATCTTTAGAGTGGTATCTGGGAAAAAAAGGTACACAATAAATAATATTAAATATGTAACAAGTATCATTATAAGTACTATTATTACTAGGCAGTTTGTGAAGGTGACCTCAGAGTCATTTCACCACACACAAACATACCACACACACACACATACTACACACATACAAAACATTTGACAATCTCAAACAAATTGTATTTCAGGGGATGCTTCATTTATAGGGAATGAATTTTTAAACATTAGGAAGCTAACCAAGGTATATGAAGAACTCAAGCAAAGAACCATATAAATCGGCATTCCAGAACTGTTCATTCATGGAGACATAATCATGTGGAATAATTTGTCAGTTAAAGTGGTCAAAACAAATATTGTTGTATGTACTATAAATGAGCTTTTGAAGCCTACAAGACATTTTAATGATGTGTGAGCTGAGAGCAAAAGCTGCTGAGATAAAGCTGAGGTAGAAATGAGTCCTGAGGACAAGTCCTGTTGATGAGAGTGGCCTTTTCCTGTCTGGCAATTCCTTATGTTATTATGATTCATCACTGGTGGCTTATAAAGGCAGTTAAATAGGCTCCTTTGGCTGTCATATAGGAAACTAATTCATCAATTTAAGTCCATAAATCATTTCTTGATAACAGGAGTACTTTATATAGCTAGAAATCTCTCTGATATGGCACTATGCTCCTGTAGGGATCCCATGGAACAACTTGAAACCAATAAATATAGAAGCCAAAATGATGTGCTGTGTGGACATGGGTTTGATAGAATAGAAAGTTAATTCATCTCTGAACACATTGACTTGATCTCCTCTGACTGGCCATAAAAATCACCTAGTCTTAGGTCACTTAAACTATGTTTGTTGAATAAACTAATTCAGAGTTTTTTGTCTTTTAAATCTCTTAGATCATACATCACCTATTGTGTCCATCTGTATTCTGGGGAAAGGGCATGGAAAGGCAACAGTAGTCATATGCAAAAGTTATTTGGTCAATATTCCCTGAGTTATTTACTTAATTTCGATGGTGGTTACGGCATTAGAACCTCATTATAAACTCTGGCATAGTAATAATGTTTTTGTATTATAAATTATATTTAAATCATGTAGTCCCTTTTGCTCCTCAAATCAGACATCAATTTGTGTCTTTTAACAATTTGATGAGGTTAGGAAAAATCATGACAAGTAGATTTATGTCATGATTCTGAAGAAAATATGTAGCATATGTTTAGGAATTACAGTTTACATCAATATCCTATAGTAATCATCAGTTGTCCCACACAGTTTAGCACTTCATTGTGTCCTACCTATATACCATGCAGACAGCTCCAAAATTTGTATTGCCTGCCCAGACATCTCTCTGACTGCCAGAATCATATATTCAACTGCCTACTTACATCTCCTTTTGGGTGTCTAATTGTAGTTGTTGTTGTTAAGTGCCATGGAGTCGATTCTGACTCATAGTGACCTGTATAGGGTTTCCAAGGAGTGTCTGGTGAGCTTGAACTGCTGACCTTGTGATTCAAAGCCACCTGTGGTCAAGTGCTTACCCCACAGTGCCACACCAGGACTCTGGATATCTAATAGGTATCTCAAATAAGTGGCCAAAACAGAACTCTAGAATCCACCACAAAATCTTGCCTCTATATTGTTTTCCTCATTTCAGTAAATAGCCTGCCATCTACCCTACTGTTAAAACCAAAAATATAGGAATCATGAGAATGTCCAGTCATTTCTAACTCCACAATATCTCTTCAATCTGTATACCTTTTTTCTGTCTCTATTATCACCATTTTAATGCAAGTCACCATCATCTTTCACATGCTGTAATAGCCTCTTAACTGTTGGCCCTGCCTCCTTCTGTCTATTATCCATGGAAGAGCTAGAGGACTCGATGGCACTTAACAACAACAATAATCAAAAGGTGTTTTGACCCTAAAAGACCACATCCTTCCTTAGTGATTACATGTGCTACAAAATCACCTCACAAACTACTTCATGGACATTAAAGTACTTACATACCAAAAAGCAGAACTGATAAACCACTCTTGCAGTCTCTCTTACCTGACAGGCAGTATGATACAGTGGAAAGAGCCCTTAAACTTTGGACCATCAGTGCTCCTTATGTTTGTATATAGGTGCTATGTTCCACTGTTGTAAGTGAATTCATACATTTAAAATATATGTGTAGGTTCCTACTATATACCAGACACTGTCCTAAGCCCTGGGAATGCAGTGGTGAGCAAAAATGCAAGCAGATCCTGCCTTTAAGAGCTTAAAATACAGTGGGGAAGAAACAACCTTAAACAACTATGCAAATAAATGTCAAGGTTTAATTGTGAAAATAATATGAAGGAAACAGATGCATGGGATAAAATAACATGTAATAGGTGATTTAACCTAATTAGAAAGGTAAGGTAAGGTTTTTTGGAGGAAGTTAAGCTTTAGCAGGCATCCAAACGAGGAAACTGGGAAAGATAAAGGAAGAGGGATTTTTCAGGCACATAGTTCAGCATATGCAAGTTACTCTACCAATAGATCATGATGAATACAAGCTGCTAAAATTAGACCAACTACAGCTGGCTAGAGTGAAGGGCGATGGAGAGTAATACAAACAGGAGTGGTTAGGGGGTCACACAATGCAATCTTAATGCTATATTAAAACTTTATTCTTGATCTTAAGAGCAGTTGGGAATTTATTAAAGTGATTGTAAGGAAGAATGTGGGGGTGACATCATTAGATAGTTTCAGTGTCAAGGTCATATGGGAAAGAAACCATATTAGATGCAGGTAGACCTATTTAGGAGCTATTGCCCTAGTTCAGGCAAGTAAAACTTGGACAAAGGTGGGAGATATAGCTATGAAGAGGAGTAGAGGGATTTGAGGACTAGTTAGAAGGTAAAATCAGCAGGATTTAGTAATAGATTAAATATATGAGCAAAAGAGATCGGTATCTTCTAGGAGATTTTTAGTTTTCTTGCTTGTCCACTGGATGGATTGTGGTGCTTTTACTCAGAAACCTAGATATGAAGAGGTTAATTTAATCACAAATATTTCTATGTGTTACTGTGTACCAAAAAATAAAATTTTGCTAAAGATGATTCAAAAACAGCTGAAACAGTACATTGACAGGGAGCTGCCAGAAGTTCAGGCCGGATTCAGATGATGACATTGGATGAGGGATATCATTCATGATGTCAGGTGGATCTTGACTGAAAGCAAAGAATATCTGAAAGATGTTTACCTGTGCTTTATTGACTATGCAAAGACTTTCAACTGTGTGGATCATGATAAGCTATGGACAACATTGCAAAGAATGAGTATTCCAGAACATTTAATTGTGCTCATGAGAAACCTGTACATATACCAAGAGGCAGTTGTTTGAACAGAACAAAGGGACACTGAATAGATTAAAATCAGGAAAAGTGTATGCAGAATTGTATTATTTAACCATACTTATTCAACCAGTATGCTGAACAAATAATCTGAAAAATTCAATTATATGAAGAAGAACATGGCATCAGGACTGGAGGAAAACTCATTAATAGCCTGCGACATGCAGATGATACTACCTTTCTTGCTGAAAGTGAAAAAGGTTTAAAATACCCACTGATGAATTTCAAAGACCACAACTTTCTATATGGGTTGCACCTGTAAAGAAAACAAAAGTCCTCACAACTGGAGTAATAAATAACATCATGAGAAAAGAATGAGGCTGTTAAAGATTTTTTTTTTTTTTATTGGATCCACCATCAACATTCATGAAAGCTGCAGTCACGAAATCAAAGGATGTATTGCATTAGGCAATCTGCTTCCTAGCACTTCTCTGAAGTATTCAAGAGCAAAGATGCAAGTTTGAGGACTAAATTGGACTTGACCCAAACCATGTTTTTTTTAATAGCCTCATATACATGTGGAAGTTGGACAATAAATGAGACCATAGAAGAATTGATGCATTGAGTATTGGAGAAGAATATTAAATGTTCTATGGACTTCCACAAGAATAAACAAATCTGTGTTGGAAGAAGTACAATCATTTTGCTCCTTAGAAGCCAAGATGGCCAGACTTCGTCTCTCATACTTTTTCATATTATCAGGTGGGTCCATTTTCTGGAGAAGGACATCATGCTTGGTAAAGTGGGGGGACAGAGAAGAAGAAGGAGACTCCCAACAATATGGATACACACAGTGGCAGCATTAATGGAATCAAGCATAGCAGCAATTGTGAGGAGGGCAGAGGACAGGGCAGTTTTTTGTTCTGTTGTACCTAGGTTTGCTATGGGTAGGAACTGACTGGATGAGACTTAAAAACAACAGCTGTGCACCAGGAACTGTGCTATGTGGTGGAGATTCAAAGATGAATAAATTGTGGTCCATATCCTTTAGAATGTTATCTAGTAGGGGAGAAAGTCCATAGAATCAACAAGTACTTACAATGTCACAATAGGTTAGATGCTTTGATGGACGTGTTCCAAACATGCTATGGTAATCCAAACCAAATGCGCTGACATTAAATCGACAGCTGCTTAGGATTTCTGAGACTATAAGTCTTTATTAACAGAGCAGACAGACTCTGCTTTCTGCCTCAGAGTGGCTGGTGGATTTCAGCCTCCAACATTGCAATTAGCAACCCAATGTGTGACTCATCACACCACCAGTACTCCTTTGTAGAGGCCCAATTCTGTTCAGTCTGAAGGAAATTTCCTTCAGACTGGACAGAATTGGGGAGTGGTTGGGGGAAGCTAAGGAAGAGAGTGATCATTGTGGAAATGGTTTATTTTGGATTTAGTATGTACTCATTTGTCAGACTTTCCCATTAGACCATAATCCTTGAAAGAAAAAAAGACAATTTTTTTTCTTCTTGTTGCTTGTCTTTATTCTCTGTTTAGTACAATAAGCAACCAGACTGTAATTCTCATGCCTGTGAGTCGAAGTATCACTGACTGATTTCTCAATTTTGAACAGAGCTATTCACGTGTTCTTCTCCCTTTACAGGAGATAACAGGTTTCTGAAGAGTGATGTGCAAGTCAAATTTAGGTGAATTAAATATTTCTTTAAATACAATGAGTAGTTTGCTATTTACTTCTGTAATGTAAATAATCATTCTCTAATGATTATTATTCTCTAATAGAATTCTTCTATTTCATCCTCACTGGCTTTAGTGGTTCGTGCATAAGTTTGAATAATAGTGGTATTAACTGGGCTTCCCTGTAGGCACATAGATATTATCTTATCACATACAGTGTTATACCTCAAGACTGATCTGGATATGTTCTTTTTGATGATGAATGCAACACCATTCCTTTTCAATTTGTCATTCCTGGCATAGTAAACCATGTGGTTGTCAGATTCAAAATGGCCAATACTAGTCCATTTCAGCTCACTAATGCTTAAGCTATTGATGTTTATGCGTTCCATTTCATTTTTGACAACTTCCAATTTTCCCAGATTCATACTTCATACATACCATGTTCCAATTTTCAATGGATGTTTACAGCTATTTCTCTTCATTTTGAGTTGTAGCCCATCAGCAAATGAAGGCTCTGTGGGCTTTTCTCCAAAAAAGCTTAACTCCATTCATGTCATCATGGTCAACTCTACTTTGAGGAGGCATCTCTTCCCCAGTCACATTTTGAGTGCCTTCCAACCTGAGGGGCTCATTTTCCAGTACTGTATCTGACAGACGAGAAGAGTTGTGGGATGACATCAAGAACATCATATGTGAAGA
>NW_006408677.1:6613973-6618083 GCF_000296735.1 Chrysochloris asiatica | reverse complement strand
GTTATTGAAAGATTCTCTGGGCAAATTATTGAATGATGCAGAAAGCATCAAGAGAAGATGTACGGAATACACAGAGTCACTGTACCAAAAGGAAATGGTTAATGTTCAACCATTTCAAGCAGTAGCATATGATTAAGAGCCAATGATACTCAGGGAGGAAGTCCAAGGTGCATTGAAGGAATTGGCAAAGAACAAGGCATCAGGAATTGATAGAATAAAAGTTGAAATCTTTCAAGAAAGTGAGGTGGCACAAGAGGCACTCACTCATCTGACTGATTGGAAGAGATCCATATTTGTGCCCATTCCAGAGAGGTGACCCAACAGCTGGCAGAAATCATTGGACAATCACTTTGATATCTCAAGCAAGTAAAGTTTTGCTGAAGGTAATACAGAAATGGCTACAATCATCCATTGACAGAGAACTTCCAGAGGTTCAAGCCAGATTCAGAAGAGGCCGTGGAACAAGAGATATTGTTGCTGATGTTCGATGGATTTTGGCTGAAAGCAGAGAATATCAGAAAGATGTTTACCTGTGCTTTATTGACTATGCAAAGGCTTTCTATTTTGTGGATCATGACAAGCTATGAACAACATTGCAAAGTATGAGTATTCCAGAACACTTAATTGTGCTCATGAGGAATCTGTACCTGGACCAAGAAGCAGTTGTTCGATCAGAACATGGGAACACTGAATGGTTTAAAATTAAGAAAGGTGTGCAACAAGGTTGTGTTCTTTCACCATACTTATTCAACCTGTATGCTGAGCAAATAATAGAAGAAGCTGGGTTCTATGAAGAATAATGTGGCATCAGGATTGGTGGAAGACTCGTTAACAACCTATGATATGCAGATGATACAACCTTGCTTGCTGAAAGTGAAGAGGACTTAAAATATTTACTTATGAAGATCAAAGAGCACAGCCTTTGGTATGGATTACATCTCAATGTCAAGAAAACAAAAATCTTCACTACTGGACCAATAAACAACATTATTATCAAAGGAGGAAAGATTGAACTTGTCAAGGACTTCATTCTTCTTGGATCAACTATCAACACTCACAGAAGCAGCAGTCAAGAGATTAGACGACGTATTGCATTAGGTAAATCTGCAGCACAGGAACTTTTAAAAATGTTGAAGAGCAAAGGTGTCAGCTTGAAGACTTAGGTGCACCTGACTCAAGCCATGGTATTTTCAATAACCTCATATGCATGCAAAAGCTGGACAGTGAATAAGGAAGACCATAGAAGGATTGATGCCTTTGAATTATGGTGTTGGAGGAAAATACTAAAAGTGCCATTGACTGCCAAAAGAACCAATAGATCTGTTTTGGAAGAAGTGCAGCCAGAGTGGTCCTTCGAGGCCTGGATGGCCAAACTTCGTCTCTCATACTTTGGACATATTGTCAGGAGGGAACAGTCGCTGGAGAAAGCTATCATGTTTGGTAAGATGGAGGGTCAGAGAAAAAGAGAAAGATCCCCAATGAGATGGATTGACCAGGTGGCAGCATTGATGGACTCAAGTGTGGCAACAGTAGTGAGGTTGGCTCAGGATCAAACATTGTTTCGTTCTGCTGTGCATAAGGTCGCTATGAGTCGGTGCTGACTCGATGGCACCTAACAACAACAACAATAGTTTCTCAGATACTCCCATTTAGTTTTGCAGGTGTGCTTAAGTCATGTTGTTGTTGTTGTTTTTGTTGTTATGTGCCATTGAGTCGGTTCCGACCCATAGCGACCCTGTATAGGGTTTTCGAGGGTGTAAATCTTTATGGGAGTAGAAAGCCTCATCTTTCTCCCGCGGTGCAGCTGGTAGTTTCGAACCGCTGACCTTAAGGTTCACAGCCCGATTCGTAACCACTACGCTACCAGAGCTCCTCAACTAAGTCATAACCCCCCCTTTTTTGCTTATGTTTTATTTAAATAACTTCTAAGTAGATATTTTCCTATGTGAATTATTTTTATTTTATTTTATTGGGATAAAGTATATATAAGGAAACATTTGCCATTTCAATTATTTTTACATGTACAATTCAATGACATTAACATTCAGTTCACTAGTTCAATTTTCACTACTCCCCATATCCAGATTTTTTCATAATCCTTAACTGAATCTTAGTACTCCTTAAGTATTATTTTGTTCTTTCCCCTACCACTTGTCTTTCATAACCACTAGTAAACTTTAGTCTATGCATTTGCCTGTTCTAGATATTTCATGTAAGTGGCATCATATATTTTTCCTTTTGTATCTATCTATTTCATTCAGCAAAAACATATTTTTTAAATTCAAATTTTAAATTTAAAAAAATATGTTATTAGCATGTATTGGAACTTCATTTTCTCTCCATGGCTAAATAATATCCCATTGTATGTAAATACCAAATTGTGTTGATTATTGGGTTGAATTATATTGTTTAATGATGTCCAGTGTAGTGTTTCTGATGAGCAGCTGGTGGGTTTGACCTGCTGACTTTGTGGTTTGCAGTCCAGTGTTGATCCTACAGAGCAAAACCAGGAGTCCTGTGTTGAATTATGTGCCCCCCACCCCGCCAAATATGTGTAAATTTGGTTAGGCCATAATTCCCAGTATTGTGTGGTTGTCCTCTGTTTTATGATCTGATGTAATTATCCTGTATTATAAATCCTTACCTCTGTATTTTAAAAATGCAAGATCATTGTAGCATATATCTTAAAGGAAGATGTGCCTCAAGTCTCACTATTACTCAAGTCATACACGTATTAAAGGCACACCCTTATTTAAAATACACCTTTCATCTTTTATGAGATAAAAGGAGAGATAAGTGAATAGAAAGGAGAGAGACCTCAATTACCACCAAGAAAGAAGTGCCAGGAGTGGAGTGCATCCTTTGGATCCAGTATGTGCCATGAATCTCCTTGACTGTGGGGAGAATTGATTCCAAGATACATGGAGATCACCAAGGCTCAAAGATGTTGAATGTAGATAAGAACCTTCCCCCAGAGCAACATGGAGAGAAAGCCTTCTCCTAGAACTGCTACCCTGAATTCAGACACTGAGCCTCCTCAACTATTGTTGTTGTTGTTGTTGTTAAGTACCGTCGAGTCGGTTCCGACCCATAGCGACCCTGTACAGGGTTTCCGAGGGTGTAAATCCTTATGGGAGTAGAAAGCCTCATCTTTCTCCCGTGGAGCAGCTGGTAGTTTCGAACCGCTGACCTTAAGGTTCGCAGCCCGATTCGTAACCACTACGCTACCAGAGCTCCTCAACTATAAGCAAGTAATTTTCTGTTTGTTAAAGCTACCTACCCACCCACGCATTGTGTTTTGTTATAGCAGCACTACATAACTAAGATAGATGTTTAGGTTGTTTATACTTTTCACCTATTATGAATAATGCTATAATAAACATTAATATAAAAATAGCTGTTTTTATTCCTGTTTTCTACTAGCAGTATAATGGTAATTTCATATTTAAGTGTTTGATGAACCCACAAACTGTTTTTCATCCCATCAGTAACAGATAAGAATTTCAATTATCTACATCTTCACCAAAACTTGTTATTTTCTATTTTTCTTATCATAGTCATCCTCTTGTGGATGTAGCCATATCTCTGGTAGCGTAGTGGTTACGAATCGGGCTGCGAACCGCAAGGTCAGCAGTTCGAAACAACCAGCTGTTCCGTGGGAGAAAAATGAGGCTTTCTACTCCCATAAAGATTTATAGCCTCAGAAACCCTGTACAGGGTCGCTTTGAGTCGGAACTGACTCCACAGCACATAATAACAACAACAATTATTAATCATATCAAATATTTTTTACTGTGCTTGTTGAACATTTGCATATCTTCTGTGGATAAATGTCTATTTGAATCCTTTGACCTACCTTTTTTTACTGAGTTGTTTTTAATTTGATTAATTCTTTATATTTTCTATATATGAAAACTCTATCAAACACAAATCTTTTCTCATTCTATAGACTGTCCCATGACTTAAATGATGAAATTCTTTATGTACAAAAGTTCTGAATTTTGATGAAGTCTAATTTATCTATTTTACCTTTTGTTCCTTGCACTACACATTTATTTATTTATTTATTTATTTATTTATTTATTTATTTATTTATTTATTTATTTATTA
>NW_006408677.1:6609063-6613286 GCF_000296735.1 Chrysochloris asiatica | reverse complement strand
ATTTCTCTTTTTTTTTTTTTTCCTCTTCTTTCTTCTTCTATTTTCGCTCTGATCATCTAGTCATTGTGGCCAGGTCAAAAGGGTATTATCTGCAAGTGTGGGTACTCTTGTAGATATGCCCTCTCTTCTTATCCACTGGACACTTCACTCTCCACTCCAGTCTTCCATGGCTATGTCACTGACTCTGGGCCCAAGAGTCCCCAGGTCTTGCCACACTGCTAGCCAACCAGGTCTCCACCTGGGTTCACAGGAGTCTCTTGAACGTTGTAGGGCTTAGCTCACAGCCTCATAGCTGTTTTTCCCTCACTTCCCCTTGTCGGTGGCGAAATGGTCACCTATCAGAGTGGGCATTCCCATTGAGTCTTAGTCTTGGAAGGGGGTTTACTCTGAGGGGACCCGACCCCTTGCCTTGCAGTCTTCTGGGCAAGCAACTTGCTTGTTCTTGTAGTAATCAGTCAGTCTGCCTCTGTTGTTTGTATTTTTCCTGTAGGTCTTTCTTTCAAGAGGTATCTTCTGTTCTTCTAACCACTCCAGGATGGTCTGCCCGTGCTCTCAGGGGAAAATTTCCCACCTCTGAAGATTCTGGATGCTGTTCAGGATTCCACCTATAGTCTTATGTAATGCAGAGGCTCCGCAGACAGCCTTCTTCACTGGACAATCAGTTATAGGCAGAAGACGGACTGACAAGCTTTCTATGGTGATATTTCTGGCTTTTCCTTTCTCTCCCCTTCCAGTGTCTATTTTATAATGTAATGCAAGGAATACCAAGATTCAGTACACAGACAAGCATCTTAACATTATTTCCCCCTTTTTCCCTATTCCAACCATGTCTCAATCTGTGTACCCCCGAGTCCTGTTGTTCCAAGGTTGTGTATACATTATTTACCTGTCCCACTTAGCCCATGCGAACCTGTCTGCTTGTTCTCCCATACACTTTGTCCTTCCATTCCCCTCTCTTTTTGTGTTTTGCCCACCTCCCCAGCACCCTAACTATCCTGTGTCTATTCCCTGCCCTGTACTCTACCTTTTCTGTCCCTCCCCTCACCCCAACCCCAACATCCCAGCAACCAGCAAAGAACTCCCCACCCCCTTTTCATATGAGTTATTTTTCTTAGTCTTTTGCAGGAGTGATCCTATGCAGTATTTTTCCTTTTGTGACTGACTAATTTCAATCAACATGATGTCCTCAAGGTTCATTCATGTTAAGTGGTGTTTTACAGCTTCCTTGTTATTCTTCAAGGTAGCATAATAATCCATTGTGCGTATGTACCACAGTTTGTTTATCCATTCTTCAGTTGATGGGCACTTTGGATGTCTCCTTCTCTTTGCTATTGTAAATAATGCTGCTATGAACATTGGTGTGCATATATCTATTCGTGTTATGGCTCGTATTTCTTGTGGGTAAATACCAAGTAGAGGAATTGCTGGATCATAAGGTATTTCTATTTTCAACCTTCTGAGGAAGTGCCATATTGGTTTTCAGAGAGGTTGGACCATTTTGCAGTCCCACCAGTAATGCAGGAGTGTCCCAGTCTTGCCACAACCCCACCAGCATTCATTGTCCTCTACTTTTTTGATCTTTGCTGTTATTGCTGGTGTGAAATGATATCTCATTGTTGTTTTGATTTACATCTCTCTAGTAGCTAGTGATTGTGAACATTTCTTCATATGTTTGTTGGCTACCTATATCTATCTCCTCCTTGGTGAAATGTCTGTTCAAGTCCTGTGCCCGTTTCTTAATTGGGTTGTTTGTCTTATTTTTGTAGATGTGTTGTATTTTCTTATATATTTTAGAAATGAGTCCCTTATCTGATATGTCGTTGCAAAAGATTTTTTTCCCAGTCTGTGGGTTCCCTTTTTACTCTTTTGGTGAAGTCTTTTGATGCATATAAGTTTTTAATTTTTAGTATGTCCCACTCATCTATTTTGTCTATTTTTGTTTGTGTACTTTTCAAAATGTGTGGTAGTCTATATATGCCCTGAATTAGCGCCCTCACGTTTGTCCCTATTTTTTCATTGATGATCTTCATAGTTTGGGGATTCACATTTAGATCTTTAATCCTTTTTTAGTTCATTTTTGTATAGGGTGTGAGACAAAGGGCTTGTTTCCGTCTTTTACATATCGCTTTCCAGTTCTGCCACCACCATTTGTTAAAGAGACTGTCTCTTTAACCATGCAATGTGTCTAGGCACTTTGTGGAAAATCATTTGACTATATGTGGTTGGGTTAATTTCTGGATTCTCGATTCTGTTCCATTGATCAATGTATCTTTTATTGTACCACTACCAGGCTGTTTTGACCACCATAACAATGTAGTAAAGTTTGAAATCAGGGAGTGAGAGACCTCCAACCTTGTTCTTCCTTTTAAGCAGTGCTTTGCGTATCCTGGGTCTCTTTCCTTTCCATATAAATTTAGTAATTGTCCTTTCTATCTCTTTGAAGAATGTTGTTGGAATCAGGATACGGATGGCATTATATGTGTAAATTGCTCTGGACAGTATTGACATTTTCACGATGTTGAGTCTTCTATCTAGGAACATGGTATGTTCTTCCACTTCTGTAGGTCTCTTTCAGTTTCTTGTAGTAGTGTTTTGTAATTTTCTTTGTAAAAGTCCTTTGTTTCTCTGGTTATGTTTATTCCTAAATATTTCATTCTTTGTGTGGCTATTGTAAATGGTATTACTTTCCTAATGTCCTTTTCATTGTTATCACTGTTGCTATAGAGAAATCCAATTGATTTTTTTTTTAATGTTTTATTGTGAATTATGTGATAGTTTACATGGGAGAACATTAGTTTTACATTCATCCTATTGTATATCATTTCATTGCTATGGTTACAATCCCTCCATGCATCATCAACCAACCAAAGGGTATACACTACAAACCTGCACCATGGTCATCAGCACACAGCCCCTCTCCCTCTCTGTGACTAAAGTTCCCAACAGCTCCAATTCTCCACGTCATCGTCTCTGCCTACATCTCAGGCACAACTGCTTCTCTGGATATGGTCCTGCTCTCCGCTGTTCTTTGATGGTGCCAGGGACTTCCGCTCCTAGGCTGAAAAGTTAATCACTCCCCTCCTTGCTACAAAATGTCTACCTTTAAAATTCCAACCCTCACAAGCAGTCCTGATAACAATTACTCACTATTGTATCACAAGAGACCCATCCAAATTTCATTTCATCAGCCCCACCTAGACAGATTATATACTACTCAGTGGAGATTCCACCTTCCTCCATGCCCTCTGAATTTAGGTTCCCACTTGAAAGCTTGTAATCCAGTCACTTCTTGCCTTTGTAGCCCTTCCCCCCCCCCTAATTTGGGTAGCCAATGTCTAAGGGGCCCATCCCTGTATACTCTGTGTATAGAGGAGTTGGGAATGATCTTTGCTATAAGGATTCGTTCCCTCTTTTGAGCTACTGCATCCATAGGTATAGGTCAGGCTCATCAAATTGTATCAGATTACTCTTTTTTTTTCTCTTCTGGTTGAGCTCTGATCATCCAGTCATTGAAGCCATGTCAAGTGGGTACTATCTGCAAGTGTGGGTGTTCTGGTGCATATGCCGTCACTTCTTATTTGCTGGACGCTTCACCCTACACTCTAGTCCTCTGTGGCTATGTCACTGACGCTGGTCCCAAGAGTCCCCAGGTCCTGCCACACTGCTGGCCAACCAGGTCTTCACCCGGGTTCACAAAAGTCTATTGAACATTGTAGAGCTTAGCTCGGTGCTTCGTTGCTGTTTTTCCCTTACTTCCCCTTATCGATGAAGAGCGTGGTTACCAATCAGAGCATGTATTCCCATTGAGTCTTAGTCTTGGAAAGTGGTTTGCACTTAGGGGACCCGACCACTTGCCTTGATGTTTCCTGGGCAAGCAACTTTCTTGTTCTTGTAGTAACAGTCGGTCTGCCTCTATTGTTTTGTATTTTTCCTGTTGGTCTTTCTTTCAAAAAGAATCTTCTCTTCTTCTAGCCTCTCCAGGATGGTCTGCTTGTCCTTTCAAGTGGAAAATTCCCATCTCTGAAGATCTGGATGTGGTTCAGGCTTCCACCTATAGTCTTATGTACTGCAGAGGCTCCACAGGAAGCCTCCTTCACTGGGCACGTTGTAGCCCCATTTTAGGTTTTCCAATCAGTTATAGGCAGAAGATGGACTTACAAGCTTTCTATGGAGATGTTTCTGGCTATTCCTTTCTCTCCCCCTCCAGTGTCTATTTTATAATA
>NW_006408677.1:6607179-6607791 GCF_000296735.1 Chrysochloris asiatica | reverse complement strand
ATTTTTCATTGATGGCCTTCATAATTCTGGGATTCACATTTAGGTCTTTAATCCATGTTGAGCTTTTGTATAAGGTGTGAGGTGAAGGTCTTATTTTAACCTTTTGCATATCGTTTTCCAGCACCATCAGTTGAGGAGACTATCACCTACTCATGCGATATATTTAGATGTTTTGTCAAAAATCAGTTGGATGTTTGTAGATGCGTTAATTTCTGGATTCTCAATTCTATTCCATCGATGTATGTATCTTTCATTATACCTGTTCCAAGCTATTTTGAACACTGTAGACGTGTAATAAATTTTGAAGTTGAGAAGTGAGAGGCCTCCAACCTTAATCTTCTTAAGCAGTGCTTTGCTTATCCTGGGTCTCTTTCCTTTCCATATAATGTTTGTAATTGTTTTTTTCCATCTCTTTGAGGAATGTTGTTGGAATCTGGATTGGAATTGCATTATATGTGTAATTGCTTTGGACATTATTGACATTTTCACAATGTTAAGTCTTCATATCCAGGAGCATGGTATATTCTTCCATTTTTGTAAGTCTCATTTGGTTTTGGTAGTAGTTCGTCACTCTTTATTCCTAGTCTGTCTTTGTCTGGAAGCTCATCTGAA
>NW_006408677.1:6598165-6606742 GCF_000296735.1 Chrysochloris asiatica | reverse complement strand
ATGTGTGCATTTATTGTAATAAATTGTCCACTCAGCACCACTTTCTCTGTGTCCCAAAGATTTTGATATGTTATGTTTTCATTCTCATTTGTTTCTAGGAAATTTGTGAATCCACGTTTAATTTCTTTTACTACCCAGTCGCTTTTTAGCAGGGTGTTATTCAGTTTCCATGTATTTGACTTGATTTCTTGGTCTTATTGTTGATTTCTAATTTGATAGCATTGTGGTCTGAGAAGGTGCTTTGTAGTATTTTGATATTTGTAAATTTATGGAGATTTGCTTTGTGGCCTAAAACATGGTCTGTTCTGGAGAATGTTCCATGTGCACTGGAAAAGAATGTGTATTGTGCTTTTGTTGGTTTGAATGCTCTGTACACATCTATGAGGTCCAGTTGGCTGATTATGTTGTTTAGTTCTTCTGTGTCTTTGTCAAGTTTCTTTCTGCTTGTTCTATCCATTATTGAAAGTGGTGTATTAAAATCACCCACTATTATTGTAGATTTATCTCTTTCTTTCTTCAAATCTATTATAATTTGCTTTAAAAATTTGGTACTTTTTCATTGGGAGTATAGATATTTATTATGGTTATTTCATCTTGTTCAATTGTCCCTTTAATCATGAGATAATGCCCATCTTTATGTAATACACTGTTTTTTGCCTTAAAGTTTATTTTATCAGAGACTAGTACTGCCACTCCTGTTCGTTTTTTATTGCAATTAGCTCGGTATATTTTTTCTATCCTTTGACTTTTAATCTGCTTTTGTGTCAGTGTGTGAGATGTCTCTTGCAGACAGCTTGTTGAAGGATCTTGTTTTCGTCTCCATTCTGCCCCCTACTTCTCTGAATAGGTACATTTAATCCATTTACATTCAGTGTAATTATCGATAGGTATTGATTAATTGCTGCCATTATGTTGGGTTTTTTTGTGGTGTTGCTTACTTGTTTCTTTGTTCTGTGTGTCTTCCTTTGTTTAATTCATGATTTTTGTGTTCTTTCTTGTGAGTTTCCTCATAGTTTTAATGTTTCCATGTTCTTCTTGAATTTTGGTATGTTGTGAAGTGTTAATTTTCTTTGAGCTTGCCTTATAGTCCATTAACTTTTCTCTCCATTTAGTGCAGTCTATTTTATCCTGTAATCGACCTGACTTTCTCACCATCTGGATTTCTGTTCCTGTGTGTTTACCTTCTTTTACATTGTACAGGTTTTGATCATAGACTGACCTCCCAGATTTTTTTTATAGTTTGTTCTTATAGTTTTGTTCTGTTAACAACTCTTCCTTCTGTTGACTTAATTCTGGGAGGTACTTCCACGTATGTCAATCTCTGATTGTTGTCTGTTCTTGTTGGTTCTCAGTCCACAGAACTACCTTTAGGATGTTTTCCATAGCTGGGTTGGCTTTGTCAAAATCCCTTAGCTTCTGTTTATCCTGGAATGTTTTGATTACACCATCATATTTGATTGAAAACTTTGCTGGATAAAGGATTCTTGCTTGGCAATTATTTTCTTTCAAGATTTTATATATGTCTCCCCATTGCCTTCTTGCTTGCATGGTTTCTGCTGAGAGATCCGAGCTTAATCAGACTTGTTTGCCTTTGTATGTGACACTTCTGCTTTCCCTGGCTGCTTTCAGAAATGTCTCCTTATCTTTAATTTTAGAGAGCTTGACTATGATATGTCTTGGTGATTTTCTTTTGGGGTCTATCCTTCCTGGAGTTTGTTGAGCTTTTTGAACATTTATCTTTTCACTTTTCAGGATGTTAGAGAAATTTTCTTCCAGCAGTTCTTCAACTATTTCCTCTGTGGACTTGTGTGATTCTTCTTATTCTGGAATGCCAATAATTCTTAAGTTATTCCTCGTCATGATGTCCCACATGAATCTTAGACCTTCTTCAAGTTTTTTTATCCTTTTTTTTGCGTTTGTTCTTCTATCTTATCGATATTGACAAATTTGTCTTCCTGTTCACTGGTTCTGCCTTCCATCTTGTCTATTCTACTCATTTGCCCTTTCAGCGTATTGTCTATTCCTGATATTCTGTTATTGATCGTTTTGATCTCTTTCTGTATGTTTTGAATTGTTTCCCATGCTGTATCTATCTTATTTGATTTCTCCTGTAGTGCTTTCCTGACTTCTTCCTTATTTTTCTCAACTCCATTGTAAAGTGTTTTGAAACATTTTATAATAGTTTTTTTTAATTCCTTCTCAGGCATTTCCAAGGCCTGCCCTCCTTCCAGAATGGAGTCTAGGTCTACCTCTAGGTCATTTTTGTCAGATATTTTATCTTGTTTCTGGACATGTGATAATATGGTCATCTGCTTTTACTTCTGGGGCATGTTTTAGTGTTTACCTGTGTCCTTAATACTTAATCGAGTATGTGTTTTGATATTTTTTATGCTTTCTGATGGCTTCCAGGGAGATGTGATCAGGATGTAGGCTTCCCTTTTTAGTGTTCTTATTGCTTAACTCAGAATAACTTTCAGAGGTGTTGTCTGTTTCCCTGGTATATGGCAATTGGTATTGGTTCTTGCCTGTGTTTTTGTGTTTTATAGGGTGTGATTGTAGCTTGACTATATGGCAGCAGTTGCTGACTCTTTTTGTGTAATATATGAAGACAAAGAGTCCTTCAAAGGTTGAAGGGGGAGCATATAATAGCTAAACATCACCAGCGAAAAAAAAGACAAGAGAAAAAAAATAACCAAAATCAAACAAACAAAAAACAGCAACAACAAAAACTAAACTGAATACTGCAGTCTATAATCACAGAAAAAGGAGAGGAGAGAGAGAAGAAAAAGAAAAATTTGTAGCCTAATATGAGCATGACTTTAATGTCCTCATTTCAGCTTCTTGCTTTCAAAGCTGCCTGAGAGATTTCAGGATGCCAGTGTTGGTTGTTACAACCAACCTTCAAGGCCTGCTCTTGGGCTTAGTATCTGTTCACATGCGTGGCAGAAAAACCCACCAGTGGTGAGGTTTGGGGGGTGTCCACTTGCTCAGGCTCCCTCTCTAGTCACCAGAATGGAGGTGTGAAAACAGTAGGCATGCCAATAACCAGATACCAAAAAAAGAAAAAGAAAAGAAAATCAGAACAAAACAAAACCGGCAAAGTGTATTTGTCCACCTTTGCTCCAAGGTTTCCGTGGCATTTTTTCCATGGTGTTTCTGCTCCCCTGTTTGGTCCTGCCATTTGGTGTCACCCAATATGTTGGCTCTGGGCCTCCAAACCCAGCCCAGCAGATTCAAAAGTATGCAATTTTTACTTCAGCTTTAAGTTCTACAATCTATATTCCTTCAAACCTTCAAAATATTCTTAGCTCTGTGGTTATGAGTTTTGCAACTCTGCCCTGGATCTGCTTTGCCTGGTATTCTGTGGTATTGCTGACAGCGAACTTCACTATACCTCCAACCTAGCCACCATCAAGCCCCGTGGCCCCAATTGATTTTTGTATGTTGATCTTATGCCCTGCCACTTTCCTGAATCTTTGATGAGGTCTAGTAGTTTTTTTACTGAGTCTTTGGGGTTTTCTATGTATAGGATCATATCATCTGCAAATAAGGAGAGTTTTACTACCTCTTTGCCAATTTGGATGCCTTTAATTTCTTTATCTTGCTGTATAGCTCTGGCTAAAACTTCCAGCACAATATTGAAAAGGAGTGGTGACAAAGGGCATCCTTGTTTGGTTCCTGTTCACAGGAGGAAGGCTTTCAGTTTGTCTCCATTGAGCATGATGTAGGCTGTTGGTTTTGTATATATGCTCTTGATTATGTTAAGGAATTTCCTTTAATTCCTGTTTTGTTGAGTGTTTTATCAAGAATGGATGTTGGATTTTGTCAAATGCCTTTTCTCTATCAATCAATATGATCATGTGGTTCTTTTCCTTTTTCTTATTTATATGATGGATTATGCTGATTGTTTTCCTGATGTTGAACCATCGTTGCATCCATTTTATGAAACCCACTAGGTCATGGTGTATTATTTTTTTGGTGTGCTTTTGGATTCTCTTGGCTAGAGAATTTTAGCATCTATGTTCATGAGGGATATTGGTCTATAATTTTATTTTTTAGTAATGTCCTTCCCTGGTTTTGGTATGAGGCTATGTTTGCTTCATAAAAAGTATTAGAGAATATCCCATCCTCTTTTATGTCCTGGAATAATTTAAGTAGAATCGGTGATAATTCTTCTCTGAATGTTTGGTAGAACTCACTCGTGAATCCATCTGGGCCTGGGCTTTTATTGGTCGGGAGTTTTTTTATGACCTGGTCAATTTCTTCTTTTGTTATGGGTTTGTGCAAGTTTTCTAATTCAGTCTGAGTAAGTTTAGGTAAGTCATGTTTTTCTAGAAATATATCCATCTCATCTAAATTTTTGAATTTTTTGGAGTACAGGTGTTCATAGTATTCTCTTATTATCTTTTTTATTTCGTTTGGTTCTGTTGTGACTTTACCCATGTGGTTTCTAATGTGATTTATTTGTGTCCTCTCCCTCCTTTCTTTAGTTTTGCCAATGGTTTGTCAATTTTATTAATCATTTCAAAGAACCAGCTTCTTGTCCTGTTGATTCTTTCTAAAGTTTTTGGTTTTCCATCTAGTTTATTTCTGCTCTTATCTTTATTATTTCCCTTCTTTTGGTGAATGTAGGTTCCCTCTGCTGGTCTCCTTCTAGTTGTTGAAGATGCTGTATTAATGTGTTGATTTTGGCTCTTCTTTTTGGATGTACACATTTATTGCAATAAATTTTCCTCTCAGGACTGCTTTTGCCGGGTCCCAAATATTTTGGTATGTTATGTTTTCATTCTCATTTGTTTCTAGGAACTTTGTGAAGTCACGTTTAATTTCTTCTTTTACCCAGTTGCTTTTCAGCAGGGTGTTATTCAGTTTCCATGTATTCAACTTTATTGCTTTAGCCTTCTTTTTGTTGATTTCTAGTTTTATAGTATTGTGGTCTGAGAAGACACTTTGTAGAATTTTGATGCTTGTGAATTTATGGAGGCTTGCTTTGTGACCCAACACATGGTCAAATCTGGAAAATGTTCCATGTGCACTGGAGAAGAATGTGTATTGTGCTGCTGTTGGATAGAATGCACTGTATACATCTATGAGGTCCAGTTGGCAGATTGTGTTGTTTAGTTCTTCTGTGTCTTTGTCAAATTTCTTTCTGGTTGTTCTGTCTCTTTTTGAGAGTGGTGTGTTGAAATCTCCTACTATAATTGTAGATTTAGCTATTTCTTTCTTCAATTCCAGTAAAGTTTGCTTCATGTGTCTTGGAGCTCTTTCATTGGGAGTGTATATATTTATTATGGTTATGTCGTCTTTCTCAATTGACCCTTTGATCATGAGATAATGTCTTTATTTGTCTCTTATGCTGGTTTTTATCTTAAAGTCTACTTTGTCAGAGATAAGTATTGCCACTCCTGCTTGTTTATTTTTGCAGTTAGTTTGGTAAATTTTTTTCCCATCCTTTAACTTTTAGTCTGTTTTTGTCTTTGTGTGTAAGGTGTGTCTCTTGCAGGCAGCGTATTGATGGATCTTTTTTTCTTATCCATTCTGCCACTCTTTGTCTCTTCACTGGTGCATTCAGTCCATTGACATTCAATGTAACTATCGATAAGTATGAATTGATTGTTGTCATTATGTTACTTTTTTGGTGTTGCTGTTCAATCTAATGTTCAGCATTCCTTTTTATGTTAGATTTGTGAGTTTTGTGCTGTTTCTTGTCGATTTCTTCCTAGTTTCTATGTTCGCTTTTTGTGCTTGGGAATTCGTTTTTATGATATGTTGTGGAGTGTTGACTTTCTTTGTGGTTGCCTTGTAGTCTACTAACTTTTCTCTGCATTTAAGATACTCCATTGTAACCTGTAATTTACCTGGCATCCCCACCACCTGGGGATCTGTTGCTATGTTTGTCCCTTCTTTGATATTGATATATTTTGATCTTCAGTTGACCTCCCAGCTCCTTTGAATTTGTTATTTTAGTCTTGTTCTGTTCTGGACTGTGCTATCTGCAGACTGTGTTCCAGGTGGTGTTGCCATACCTGTCAATCTCTGTTTGTTGTCTGTTGTTGGTTTTCAGTCCATAGAACTCCATTTAGGATGTTTTGAAGTGCTGGGTTGGTTTTGATAAAATCTCTCAGATTCTCTTTATCCTGGAATGTTTTGATCACACCATTGTATTTGATTGATGGTTTTGCTGGATAGATGATTCTTGGTTGAAAGTTGTTTTTTTGGTTTTTTTTGTGTGTGTGTTTTTTTTGCAGGGTTTGTATATGTCTCCCCATTACCTTCTTGCCTGCATGGTTTGTTCTGAATATTCAGAGCTTAATCTAATTTGCTTGCCTTTATATGTGACATTTCTCTTCTCCCTGGCCACTTTTAGTATTCTTTCCTTGTCTTTGATTTTGGAGAGCTTGATTATTATATGTCTTGTAGACTTTCTTTTGGGGTCTATCCTTCCTCGGGTACGTTGGGCTTCTTGAATGTTTATCTTCTCATCTTTTAAGATGTTAGGGAAATTTTCTTCCAGAAGTTCATTAACCATCTCCTCTGTGGACTTCTCTGATTCTTCTTGTTCCAGAATGCCAATAATTCTTACATTATTCCTCTTCATGTTATCCAGCATGAATCTTAGGCTCTCTTCAGGTTGTTTTATCCTTTTAGCTGCTTGCTCTTCTATCTTGGCAGTGTTGAGAGATTTGTCTTCCAGATCGCTAGTTCTGGCTTCCATCTCTTCTAGTCTGCTCCCTTCCCCTTTCAGCGTGTTGCCCATTTCTGATATCTTATTATTGATCATCTGGACATCTTTTTGCAGGCTTTGAATTGTTTCCAACGCTGTGTCAATCCTATTTGATTGTTCCTGTAGTACTTTCCTTACTTCACTTCTTTTTTATTTTCCTTGACCCCTTTTAGGAGCACTTGAATTTATTTCCATATCAGTCTTCTGAATTCCCTCTCAGGCATATCCAGAACCTGCTCTTCCTCCTCTATAAAGCCTTTGCATCAGCTGTTCTCTTCTGTTTTTGGACATATTTCGATAAGGATTGTTGCCTTTTATTCATCATGATTAGTATTTTATTATTATTAATATGATCTGGAGATAGGCTACCCTTATCACCTGTAATGTGTAGCAGGTGATATTAGGTCTTGTCTTAGTGGTGGAGTACTATGGTGTATGCTTATAGCTTGGCTATATGGCCATGATTCCTGTGTCTTCTTAGGTGACATAGGGAGAAAAAGCTCCCACCTCCAGGAAAGATGTGTGATCAAAAGGACAAAAAGCAGAAGTAATATAAACACATAGACAATAATCACCACTTTGGAGCAGAGATGTGGCTTTGGTCAACTTTCCTGTGCTAAACCATCAGTGTGTGTGTAAATAGAAGCATCCAGCAGGGGTGGGGGTGACCCCTCTTTCAGGCCCCTCCTCTAGCCACTGCCGTATAGGTGGGCAGATATATATTGGGGAGTTAATGGGAGAAAGATCGACCACTATTTTTTGTCTCTGAATGTCAGTTATCTGCATGTGTTCAGCACCAAACTCGAGATGGTTGAGACCTGTTCTGTTGGGGTTTTATAGATTGCCTTGAGTTTGTCCTGTCTAGAAAATTCAGGCAGCAGCCCAGATGCGGGTTGCCAGGTCGATAGCTGGAGATTCTAGGCTGCTCCCTGGGAGATAGGTGAGGTGTCCCGCCCTGGCTCAGACTCACTGCCTCAGAACCCTGGTCAGGTTGCTTGCAGTTATCTGCGTGTGCACAATGCAAATCTTGGGATGGTTGAGTCCTATTATGCTGTGGGTTCACAGGTTGCTTTCTGTTGATCATATTGCCACCAGACTGGTCTGGCAGCAGCAGCCATGGCTTGCTAGAACAATAGCTGGAAGTTCCAAGCTGCTACCTGGGAGTAAGGCGAGGTGACCTGCCCCCGACTCAGATACACTGCTTCAGATTTGGACCCGCAGGTGATGTCAAAAGTCGTCACCTGGCTCCCTCTCTCTGTACCGTGGGGAAACTGTCCTGCCTGATGTCCGAGCTGAGATATAAAGCTTGGACAGGGAGAGTGAGAGGGAGAAATGTGTAGTTTCCTGAGGATTTTTTTTTTTTTTTTTTTTTTTTTGCTGGAAATGCCTTTTTCTGAACCTGGCTGGCTCTAGCCCCACCCTCTAAACTCTGCAAGGGTGGGGTAGTTGCTGAAGTGGTCCAGCTTCCAGAGTCTTATGATGCCCGTATTTTCCTTAGTAGCATGATATTTTCACAAACATGAGTTCGGGAGACTGATGTCCTAGATCTTATGATAGTTCCGGAGCTGTGGGTTTGCCATATGAGTGCTTCCTTCATGATATCCCCCTCCCTTCTCACTGGAGCGTACCCTACCTGGCTTCCATGGCTGCAGCTCTGAAGCAGAAGTCTACTTACTAAACATTTATTTATTTTTTTAATGTTTTATTGTGAATTATATGATAGTTTACATGGGAGTACTTTAGTTTTACAATCATTCCATCATATATCATCTCACTGCCATGGTTCCAATTCCCTCCATGAATCATCAACCACCCAAAGGGTATATCCCAGAAACCCGCCCCCTACACTTCCC
>NW_006408677.1:6594773-6596482 GCF_000296735.1 Chrysochloris asiatica | reverse complement strand
TTTTACAGTAGTGGTCCTATGCAGTATTTCTTTTTTTGTGACTGACTAATTTCACTCAGCATAATGTCCTCAAGGTTCATCCATGTTATGTGGTGGCTTACCACTTGTTATTCTTCAATGTAGCATAATATTCCATTGTGTGTATGTACCACAGTTTGTTTATCCATTCTTCAGTTGATGGACACTTTGGCTGTGTCCATCTTTTTGCTATTGTAAATATACACATTTATTTTTAAATCACCTTTATTGAGGTAGAATTTATTATATTCAATAAAATGCATCAATTTTAAGTTCACAATTTAATTAGTTTTGATGAATACATGTCTCTAGCATACTGGTTAAGAGTTGGGCTGCTAACCTCAAGGTCAGCAGTTCAAAACTACCAGCCATTCTGTGGGAGAAAGATGAGGATTTCTGCTTCTGTAAAGGTTTACAGACTTTGAAACCCTATACTGGGTCCTTGGCACACTATCACAACCACCACTAAGTAACTTAAAAAGTTGCAGAGCATTCCCTTTACTCCTAGTGCCAGGCAACCATCAATCCGTTTTGCTTCACTACAGATTAGTTTTATGAAGGCTCAATTTGAATGGCATTTGGTGAATATTGTTGTGAGAATATACTGGAGGATAGCCACTTTCTTTTACTTTACAGTAAATTAGAATTCTTGTATCCCAAACTAGATTGGAGTCCTCATGCGGCATTACAGGATAATGTACTGGACCACAAGGTCAGTTTGAACTGCAATGTTGGCAGTTCAAACATACCAGCCATTCCTTGGAAACCTTATATAGGGTTGCTATGAGTCAGAATTGACTAGGTGGCACTTAACCATAACAACAACACACAGATTATAGTCCTGGTGTGGCGCTGTAGGATAAGCACTAGACCACAAGGTCAGTTTGAAGCTTGAGGTCAGTGGTTCAAACTCACCAGCCAGAGCTAGAACACCCTATGTAGGGTCGCTATAAGTTGGAACAAATTCAACGGTGTTTAACAACAACACATAGGATTAAAAGTTACAATTCTGATATCATCATGCTTATTTCAGTATGCATCTAGGATCATGCAGTAGTTACCAGTTTGCAAAGAGGGAATTCTTGGAAGAACAATTTGTGAGTTACATAATAATGAGTTTTATTTTTGAAGCCAGTTATTTATCTTTTCAAAATCTAAGGTACCATCATGTGTTGATACTCTCTTGGTTTTTTGTTTGTGTGTTAAAATGGTAATTTTGAACCTTAAAAATTGTTAAGAGTAATTTATTAGGATCATCAAAGGACTTGTCAAACAGAACAGGACTTAAATTTTTATTCCAAACACTTGCCAGCTGTATGAACTTGGACAAGTCACTTATTTTCTGAGTCTCAATATCTCCTATCTGTAAAATGGGGAAAATAATATCAATAATAACCTTATAAGGTTATTATGAGTATTAAAAATATATATTGCTTACTAGAGCTGAGAGTGAAGTATCCAGCTATTATGAAGTGAGGGGAGATGCACAAGAACACCCAAACTTGCAGATAGCACCCATTTGACCTAGCTTCGATGGATTGATGATCAGAACACGAATAGAGGAAGATAAAGAAATTTGATACAGGAAGCAAGTGAAAATTGCTACAATTTGATGACGTTAACTGTACTTATGGATATTGTTGTTGTTGTTGTTGTTGTCAGGTGCCATTGAGCCGGAACCAACTCATAGC
>NW_006408677.1:6590652-6594673 GCF_000296735.1 Chrysochloris asiatica | reverse complement strand
GGCAGCGGTAGTGAGGTTGGCCCAGGATCGAACATTGTTTCGTTCTGCTGTGCATGGGGTCGCTATGAGTCGGTTCCGACTCGATGGCACCTGACATGTGAGGGTGGACCCCAGCGCCTTGGCAAATGTCACCTTTGCCTCCTGGTTATAGAAGTCTGTGAAGGTGGACCCCAGCATGTTGGTAAATAAACCTCTTGCTTTTGCATCGAACTCGAGTCCTGATGATCTTTTTGGGGTTCCCTACTAGATTAGGCCACTAGGGGGCCTAACATTGGGGGCTCGTATGGGATCAGGAGACCCCCAGGTCATCAGGAAAAGACCCTCGAGTCGGAGGAAATCAGTCAGAATATGTGAGCTCAAATATTCTGCTGGACATCTGAGTGTGTGAGTATGAGACTGTTTGATTAGTTTCTGTGTTTCTTGTTTTGCTTTTGGTTTGTTTTGTCTGACTTGGGCATTCAGGAGTAACGCATGGGTTGTTAAAGTGCAGTAGGTAGATTTAGCCCCAGGTGTCAGAGCTTTATCCTAAAGTTAGAGATAATAAGTCAGAAGTAAAAAAAGAAGCAGACATGGGGGAGAGGGGAGGGGGGCCCAGTACAAGAAAGTGAGAAGCAAGCCTGCCAGCTCCCAACTCTGCTGAAAGTAGCCCCGCCCTTGACACCCGATTCTACAGAGCAGCAAAAACCAGCAGCAACCCCAGCAATAAATTCTACCATATTCCTTCTAAAAGCAGAGCCCCCTGTTCAGAAATCCTAAGCCAAGGTTCAGGTTCCTAAAACAAAGTGCTAGTTCCAGGAGAAAGACATGAGAGTATAAATTCAGTGCAATATATCTGAAGAAAAGCAGACTGTATTTTGTTAAGCAGCATAGAGAAAAGATCAAGAAGCAGATCCTAGGCAAGAAGATTCAATTCATCTGAATGATTTACAGAAAGTAGCTGAGAGACTGTTACAGAAGTAAGGCATGAGAGTAATTTGCTATAGGGTAAAGTAAGAATGCACAAGAAAAGGAAACATTTGCCTCAAAATCTCAGACATCAAGTGAGAAGTGTAGAAAATGAGAGAGAGGCAGAAAGAGAAAAGTAGAATCAGAGAGTAGAAAAGAATGAAAGAAAGAGGAGCAGAAGGAAAAAGTATGTAGCAGATGGTACAGAGTATGTCGTAGACTGGAGAAGAGAATGTTGTACAGAATATAGAAAGTAGAGACTGTTACAAAGTCCAGAATGTGAAGAGGCAGTGAAGAGAAGTTGAAAGAAAAAGGCATGGTAAATTGAAGGGAAGGAAAAAAGTAAGAGTACATAAGTAATAAGATGGCAAATAGTAGAGGAATTGATTGTGTTTGAAAGATGTTTAAGATTTAGAAAGTTAAAATGACCTCAGAATTCTAGGGCATTTCTAGTAAGTAGCATTCAGTCAACTAAGTATATCAGTAGCCCACTTTGCACAAGACTCTGGGCACCGAGAAGGCCATAGAACAGAAAAGGCATAGTCCTAAGAGTCAGGCATTTTAATCCTGAAAAGACAGAGAAGTAGTGCTCTCAGCACACCAAGTTTTCAGATAACCCTAGAGATCTTACTAACCTGTTAGAAACTGGTACCCATCAGCCCACCTAGGATGATTGTCAGAAGCTCCGCCAAATCCTATTCACCACAGAAGAGCGAGAAATAATCCAGACAGAGGCCAGGAAATTAGTTCCTAGTGACATCATTAGAACCTTTCTCCCATTGTCTCGACTAGACTAGAATGTAAACATGACAGAAGGTAAGGAAAGACTCCAGACTTACTGCCAGGCTCTGTTGAGAAATCTAAAAGTGGCTGCAAAAAGCCCACTAATTTGGCCAAGGTAAGAGATGTGCAGCAAAAGAGATGAGAGCCCCGCTGCATTTCTAGAAAGGATTCAGAAAGCCTTCTGTAGGTATACTCCTATAGATCCAGAAACAACTGAGATTAAAGCAGCTGTTAATCAGACAGCTCCTGAGATCAGAAAAAAGTTACAGAAAGTAAGTAGACTGAGAAGAAGAAAGTATCCTAGATTTAGTAATAATAGCCAAAACAGTATATAACCATCAAGAAATTGCAGAAGAGAAACAAGTAAAGTCAGAAAGTCAACAGACTCAGAACCTAGCTTGAGTCTTGCTAGCCACTACTGCAGAAAAGCCAAGAGAACTGCAAGAGACAGGTGAAGCAAGAGTGAGTGCAGAGAGATCCTGGCTAGAGAAAAATCAGAGTGCTTACTGTGAAGAAAGAAGCCACTGAGCCAGAGAGTGCTCCAAGAAAAGACCAGAGAATAAACTGAAGACTCCCATCCTAGAAGTTGATGAACTGAGTGACTAGGAGAAATGGGGTTCAGTGTCCCTCACAGAGCCCAGAGTAACCCTGAAAGTAGAAGAGAGCTCATTGAGGTGTTGACTGTAAATCTTGAAGATGAATTTCGGCTACACCAAAAGCTGGCACAGCTGAACCCTGACATTGACTGGTGGCTAGTAACTGAAGCCGTGCCAACCATCCTGGAACACCCCCTTGTTGCCAGTACGTAAACCCCTCTCTACCAGAGGGCCAGAGAGCCAGCACAGCCCTAGTGACACAGTTGCCTGACCCAGGAGATGCCGCCATGCCTGAGGACCCGCCTGATACTGAGGCCGACCTAGACTAGATCAAACATCTTACTGTGACACACCTCATAGAGAAGTGGTAGAAAACATCTGATGGCAAAACAAGAGTAACCCTGAAGCTTTCAGAGAGTGTATTCTCACAAAATGCATCAGTCCACTCACATGGACATTTGTAAAATGCAAGACCTCCTGAGAGAAGCAGAGATCAAAATTAGTAATGCTAACTCCAAGATTGAGCACATTGTTGCTGTCTGTAAAGTGTGCCAGCTCACCAACGCAGCTAGAACCAAAGCTAACCCAGGCTGCAAGATGAGAAGAGATCAACCTGGTGCCTGCTAAGAATTAGACTTTTCAGCAGTAAAACCCAGAAAATATAGTTACAAGTATCTGTTAGCCTTTATTTCCAAAGTAAGTCAGAGTTTAGCTAAAGTACTGGGGGCCGATTGGAAATTACATCGTGTATACAGACCCCAGAGTTCAGGTCAAGTGGATAAGATAAATAGAACCTTAAAAGAGACCTTTAACCTTAGAGACTGGCAGTAATTAAGTAACTGTCCTCCCCTTTACCCTCTATAAAGTGAGAAGATGTCCAACTGTTATTAGTAAATATTATATACCTCCCTGTGTGCATAGAGAAGTCCTACGCCATATAGGACTTCAAAATCCTCAAGAACAAACTGCTTTATGATTAAAGCAGGTACAAAACACAAGGGGGGAATGTAAGGCCCTAACTGATTTTGCCTAGCTACTTGACCAAACTTTAGTCAGGCTTCAAGAAGCATTTTTGATAGAAGGCCTCAGTTTTTAGTTCCCTCCAGAGACAAGGTCAATCAGTTAGCCCTCAATGTTAAAATAATCCTTGAGAAACTCATAATGGTTAGACTGACCCAGACGAATGAGAATATCCTAAACACTGAACACTTGCAATTGCCAAAACCCATCTGCTTATAGATTTAAAAAGTTGCTTCATGCCATGACCAATTAAACTGTAACATCTCATACTTTGCCAATTGTTAACCAATCAAAAACTGTATCTATGGTACGGTGCAGTTATGCCCCCTGAAACCCTATAAAAACTTGTGTGTATAGTGAGTTGGGGTTGCCCTCAGCTCCTGTTTTCAGGAGTCTATGTGAGGGTGGACCCCAGTGCATTGGCAAAGGTCGCCCTCAGCTCCTGTTTTCAGGGGTCTATGTGAGGGTGGGCCCCAGCGCGTTGGCAAATGTCACCTTTGTCTCCTGGTTATAGGAGTCTGTGAAGGTGGACCCCAGCGCGTTGGTAAATAAACCTCTTGCTTTTGCATCAAACTCGAGTCCTGATGATCTTTTTGGGGTCTCCTACTAGATTAGGCCACTAGGGGGCCTAACAGTTGGTGCATAAATTTGAATAATAGTGGTATTAACTGGGCTTC
>NW_006408677.1:6583556-6589812 GCF_000296735.1 Chrysochloris asiatica | reverse complement strand
TCCTCACTACACATCTACCCGATCCGCCATCTTGAAGGTGGAAGGCCTGGTAGTGTAGTGGTTAAAAATCTGGCATGAACCCCATGGTCAGCAGTTCAAATCCACCAGGCCCTCCGCGTGAGAGAGATGAGGCTTTCCGTTAAACACCCTTGTGGCCCAGTATTCCGTGTTGTTGTTGTTGGAGCTCCTCACTACATGTCTCGCTGCTACTCGAAGTTCTCGCTGCTGCTCGAAGTTCTCGCTGCTGCTCGAAGTTCTCGCTGCTGCTCGAAGTTCTCGCTGCTGCTCGAAGTTCTCGCTGCTGCTCGAAGTTCTCACTGCTGCTGCTGCTTATGGATGTAGTAGCTCAAAATACCAATTGAGAGGGAAGGAGTCTTCATATCAAGGATCAAGCCTATCCCTCTGTACACAGGGTTGATAGGGATGAGCAACTTAGACATTGGCTACCTAAGATAGGGGTGGGGATGGCTATAAAGGCATGCAGTGGCTGCCTTACAAGTTTTCAAGAGGGAGTTTTGTTTAAGAATGTGCGGGAGAAAATAGAATCCCCACTGAATAATTTTCATCTTTCCTAGATGGGTCTGGTAAAAGGAGATGGGGATAGGATTCTTTTCATTCAATAGTGAGTAATTGTTATCATGACTCATTGTGATTGTCACAACTGTAAAGGTAGAATCTATGTATAATAAGGGGGGGAGTAGTTAAACTTACATTCTAGGAACAGAGGACCCTAGGAATGTAAGTTTAACTACTCATCAAGAGAGAAGAACATGAGTGGAATGTGGGAACCTAACAAGAAAAGTAGTAACACCAGAAATGGAGGCAGAGGTGATGGATGGCATGAACTTTAGACTCATGGAAAGCGAAAGGCTATGTGCTGACGGCAAGGAGGCAGGCTTGCAGAATGTGTCCTTTGGTTATTTAAACAATTATATATTCCTGCGTGTTTTCGTGCATATCAAAAAAAAAAAAAAAAAAAAAAGAGGGACTAGACGCAAATACCGTTAACCCCCATGGTGAATGGAAGGGATTGTAATCATTGCAATGAAACAAAATACAATTGGTTGAGTGCAAAACCAATGTTCTCCCATGTAAACTGTCATTCAGTTCACAATAAAAGCTATATATATTTCTTATAAATGCTGACTAGCAAAGAAGAGTCAATAATAATGGCAGCTACTTCTCATTCCAAATCATAATCCAACAGCAAGTATTTACTGAATCCATACTATTCTTTGTAGTGTGCTAAGAAAGCTGTGAGAGAAATCATACGAGTGAATAATACGTTTATAGAATGTTGAAATTTGAAACTGGGTGGCATCTTAGTCTAAATATGTCATTTTACTGGTGATCAAAATGTTCTAAATAAGGATAAAGTGACTAGCTTAAAGTTACTGTTTTCATGTATTCATTCTCTGAAAAATAATGAGTATATATTATACTCTTGATATTGTCCTTAGAAATTAAGACAGTGTCATGGTATATTCTAGTAGGAGGGGATAGATAATAGTGGAATAAATAATATGTGCATGTGTGAAAGAGGTACTATGTAGAATAATAAAGCAAGGTGCTAGGGAGTTTTGTGACTGTATTATACAGAATTATTAAGGAAAGACTTAATGATGAGATGATTAGTAAACAGAGACCTGAAAAAGTTATTCATGTGACAGCTGATAAAAGGTTATTTTAGGCAGAGAATATCAAGTGTAAAGACCCTAGTAGGTTGCCTTAAAGACTTCAAGGACCATCAAAAATCCAGAGTAGCTAGAACAGAATGAGCAGTGAAGTGAGAATAAGGAGATGAAGTCAGAGACATGGTGGTATTGAGGTCAGATAATGAAGAAATATATAGGCCATTGTAAGAATTTTGGCTTTGAGTAAGATGGAAATTCACTGGTAGATTTTGTACAGATGTTTGATATAATCTGTTATATTTTATAAAGGTTACTCTGCATTGTTGTTTTTAGGTGCCATTGAGTCAGTTCTGACTCAGCCACCTTATTCACACCGAATGAAACATTGCCTGGTCCTGCACCATCCTCACAATAGTCATTATGCTTGAATCCGTTGCTGATGCCACTGAGCTTATCCATCTCATTGAGGGCTGACCCTCCACTTTATCAACAAGCATGCCATTCTTCAGTGCTGATAGTAGGTCCAAAGTATAAGACATGAAGTCTGGTCATGCTGGCTTCCAAGGAGCATTCTGGCTGTACTTATTCCAACACAGATTGGTTTATTCTTCTGACAATCTTTGGTACTTTCAATATTCTTCTCTAACACTGTAACTTGAATACATAAATTCTACTAAGGTCTTCTTTCTTCATTGTCCAAATTTCACATGCATATTGAGATGATGGAAAATATTATGGTTTGTGTCAGGCGCACCTTTAGTCCCCAAGTTGACATCTTTGCTCTCGAACACCGTAAAGAGGTCTTTTGAAGCTGATTTGCCTAATGCAATGTCATCAGTTTTCTTGACTTGCTTCTTTCATAACTATTTGTAGTAGATCTAAGCATAATGAAGTCTTTTACAACTTCAATCTTTTCTCCTTTTATCATTGTGTTATTTATTGGTCCAGTAGTGAGGAATTTTTTTTCTTTACATTGAGGTGCAACCCAGCCTGAAGACTGGGGTCTTCACAATTTATCAGTATTTTAAGTCCTCTTCACTTTATTTTTCTTTTTTTAAAATGTATTATTGTGAATTATGTGATAGTTTACATGGGAGAACATTAGCTTTACATTCATCCTATCGTATATCATTTCATTGCCATGGTTACAATCCCCTCCATGCATCATCAACTAACCAAAGTGTATGCTCTGCAAACCTGTCCCCCAGTCGTCAGGACATAGCTCCTCTCCCTCTCTGGATATAGAGCCCCAGCTGCTCCATCTATCGACGTCATCATCTCTGCATCCATCTCAGGCTTCACTGGATAGTGATTGCTCTTTTATTTATTTATTTTTTTAATACAGATTACTCTTTTTTTCCCTTCTTCTTTCTTCTTCTAGTTGATCTCTGATCATGTAGTCATTGAAACCAGTTAAAGTGGGTATTATCTGCAAGTGTGGGTGTTCTTATGCATATGCCCTCTCTTTTTATCAGCTGGATGCTTCTCTGGGTAGCTTCCTGCACTCTACTTTTCTCCCTTAATGGTCCTAGGGACCTCTGCTCCTACACTGCAAAAGTCTTTCACTCCCCTCCTTTTGCTACAAAATGTCTACCTTTACATTTCCAACCCTTACAATCAAGTCCTGATAGCAATAATTCATTACTGTATCACAAGAGACCTATCCACATCTCCTTTCATCACCCCTGCACAGAAAGATTAGATACTACTCAGTGGAGATTCTACCTTCCTCCACACCCTCTGGATCGAGGCTCCCACTTGAAAGTTTGTAAACCAGTCACTTCTTGCCTTTGTGGTGGTGGTGATTATGTACCGTGGAGTCAGTTCCAACTCATACTGACCCTGTACAGGGTCCCCAGGGCTCTAAATCTTTATGGGAGCAGAAAGCCTCATCTTTCTCCCATGGAAAAACTGGAAGATTCAAACTGCTTACCTAAAGGTTCGCAGCCCAATTCAGAACCACTATGCTACCAGAGCTCCTTCATTCTTGCCTTTGTAGCCCACCCATTTTGGATAGCCAATGTCCAAGTTGCCCATCCCTGTCTACTCTGTATGGCAGAGGTGGGAATGATCTTCAATTTAAAAATTTGTTTCCTCTTTTGAGCTACTGCATCCATAGGGGTATATCAAGTTCATAAAATTGTATCAGATTACTCTTTTTTTCTTCTTCTTTCTTCTTCTGGTTGAACTCTGATCATCCATTCATTGAAGCAAGATCAAGTGGGTATTATCTGCAAGTGTGGGTGTTCTTCTGCATATGCCCTCTCTTCGTATCAGCTGGATGCTTTGCTCTCCGCTCTAGCCCCCCGTCCCAGCACTCAAACTATCCTGTGTCTATTCCCTGCCCTGTGCTCCACCTTCCCCTCCCAACCCTCACCCCCTCCCTGCACATCCCAGCAACCAGCAAAGAATCCACCCCCCACCCCCTTTACTATGGGTTCTTTTTCTTAGTCTTTTACAGTAGGGACCCTATGCAATATTTCTCCTTTTGTGACTGACTAATTTCACTCAACATAATGTCCTCAAGGTACATCCATGTTAAGCAGTGGCTTGCAGCTTCCTTGTTATTTTTCAAGATAGCATAGTATTCCATTGTGTGTGTGTACCACAGTTTGTTTATCCATTCTTCAGTTGATGGGAACTTTGGCTACCTCCATCTTTTTGCTATTGTAAATAGTGCTGCTATGAACATTGGTGTGCATATATCTTCTCATGTTGTGGCTCGTATTTCTTGTGGGTAAATACCAAGTAGAGGAATTCCTGGATCATAAGATATTTCTATTCGCAACCTTCTGAGGAAGCGCCATATTGGTTTCCAGAGAAGTTGGACCATTTTGCAGTCCCACCAGCAATGGAGGAGTGCCCCAGTCTCTCCACATCCCCACCAGCATTTATTGTCCTCTATTTTTTTGATCTTTGCTGTTATTGCTGTTATGAGATGATAGCTCATTGTTGTTTGGATTTGCATCTCTCTAATGACTAGTGTATGGTGCTGTGAGTTAATGCGCCAGACTGCTAAGCCGTTTGAACTACAAGCTCAGTGGTTCAAGCTCACCAGTCACTCCTTGGAAACCCTATGCAGGGTCGCTATGGGTCGGAACCAACTCGATGGCACTTCACAACAACAACAGTATCGTAAACATTTCTTCATATGTTTGTTGGCTGCCCAGATCTCTTCCTTGGTAAAGTGTCTGTTCATGACCTGTGCCCATTTTTTTAATTGGGCTATTTGTCTTTTTCTTGTAGAGGTGTTATAGTTTCCTATATATTTTAGAAATGAGTCTCGTGTCATTGCAAAAGATTTTTTCCCATTCTGTGGGTTCCCTTTTTACTCTTCTGGTGAAGTCTTTTGATGTGCATACGTTTTTAATTTTTGGTATGTCCCACTCATCTATTTTGTCTACTTTTGTTTGTGTGGTTTTCAAAATGTTTAGTAGTCTGTGTATTCCATGAATTAGTGCCCTCACATTTGTCCCTAGTTTTTCATTGATGACCTTCATAATTCTGGAATTCACATTTAGGTCTTTAATCCATGTTGAGTTGGGTTTTGTATAAGGTGTGAGGTAAAGGTCTTGTTTCAGTCTTTTGCATATCGTTTTCCAGTTCTGCTAGCACCATCTGTTGAATAGACTATCACTTCCCCATGTGATATATTTAGGTGTTTTGTCAAAAATCATTTGGCTGTATATAGATGGGTTAATTTCTGGATTCTCGATTCTGTTCCATTGATCTATGTATCTTTCATTATACCAGTACCAAGTTGTTTTGACCACTGTAGCCGTGTAGTAAATTTTGAAATTGGGGAGTGAGAGGCCTCCAACCTTATTCTTCTTCTTAAGTAGTGCTTTGCTTATCCTGGGTCTCTTTCCTTTCCATATAAAGTTTGTAATTGTCTTTTCCATCTCTTTGAAGAATGTCGTTGGAATCTGGATTGGAATTACATTATATGTGTAAATTGCTTTGGGCAGTATTGACATTTTCATGATGTTAAGTCTTCCTATCCATGAGCATGGTACATTCTTCCATTTTTGTAAGTCTCTTTTGGTTTCTTGTAGTAGTGTTTTGTAGTTTTCTTTGTATAAGTCCTTTGTTTCTCTGGTTACATTTATTCCTAGATATTTCATCCTTTGGGCGGCTATTGTAAATGGTATTGCTTTCCTAATGCCCTTTTTCAATGCTGTGATTTTTGGTATAGAGAAATCCAACTGATTTTTGTATGTTGATCTTATATCCTGCCACTTTGCTGAATCTTCCAATGATGTCTAGTAGCTTTTTTTACTTAATCTTTTGGGTTTTCTACGTATAGGATCATATTGTCTGCAAATAGGGACAGTCTTACATCCTCATTGCCAATTTGGATGCCTTTAATTTCCCCTGTCTTTCCGTATATCTCTTGCTAAGACTTCCAGCACAATATTGAATAGGAGTGGTGACAAACGGCATCCTTGTCTGTTTCCTGTTTGCAGAGGGAAGGCTTTCAGTTTCTCTCCATTGAGAATAATGTAGGCTGTTGGTTTTGTATATATGCTCTTAATTACTCTTAATTATATTGAGGAGTTTTCCTTCAATTCCTATTTTGTTAATCATTTTTATCAGGAACGGATGTTGGATTTTTTCAAATG
>NW_006408677.1:6568373-6582289 GCF_000296735.1 Chrysochloris asiatica | reverse complement strand
GGTGTATTAAAATCACCCACTATTATTGTAGATTCATGTCTTTCTTTCTTCAAATCTATTATAAAATGCTTTATATTTTTTGGAGCTCTTTCATTGGGAACATAGATATTTATTATGGTTGTTTAATCTTGTTCAATTGTCCCTTTAATCATGACATAATGTTCATCTTTATCTAATATGCTGTTTTTTACCTTAAATTTTTTTTTTTTAATCAGAGATTAGTACTGCCACTCCTGATTGTTTTTTATTGCAATTAGCTTGGTATATTTTTTTTCATGCTTTTAATCAGTTTTTGTCTCTGTGTGTGAGATGTGTCTCTTTCAGAAAGCATATTGTAGGATCTTGTTTTCTTCTCCATTCTGCCACCCTCTGTCTCTTAACAGGTGCATTTAATCCATTTACATTCAGTGTAATTATCAATAAGTATTGATTAATTGCTGTCATTATGGTTTTTTTGTGTGTGTGTTGCTGCTTTCTTTGTTCTGTGTGTCTTCCTTTGTTGAGTTCATGCTTTTTTTGTTGTTTCTTGTGAGTTTCCTCATAGTTTTAATGTTTCCATGTTCTTCTTTCGTTTTCATTCTCTTGGTATGTTGTGAAGTGTTAATTTTCTTTCAGCTTGCCTTATAGTCCATTAACTTTTCTCTCCATTTAGTGCAGTCTATTTTATCCTGTAATCGACCTTACCTTCTCACCATCTGGAT
This sequence comes from Chrysochloris asiatica, assembly GCF_000296735.1. Classification (NCBI taxonomy): domain Eukaryota; kingdom Metazoa; phylum Chordata; class Mammalia; order Afrosoricida; family Chrysochloridae; genus Chrysochloris; species Chrysochloris asiatica. Next base: position 6,581,588 of record NW_006408677.1, on the reverse strand, counting down.
CTCTGTTCCTACGTGTTTTCCTTCTTTTACATTGTACTTGTTCTGATAATAGATTTACCTCCCAGATTCTCTTAGTTTGTTCTTATAGTTTTGTTCTGTTCTCGACTCTTCTTTATGTCGACTTAATTTTGGGAGGTGCTTCCATGTATGTAAATCTCTGGTTGTTGTCTGTTCTTGTTAGTTCTCCGTCCACAGAACTCCCTTTAGGATGTTTTTCATAGCATGGTTGGCTTTGGCAAAATCCCTTATCTTCTGTTTATCCTGGAATGTTTTGATTACCCCATCATATTTGATTGATAGCTTTGCTGGATAAAGGATTGTTTGTTGGCATTTTTTTTTTCTTTTAGCATTTTATATGTGTCTCCCCATTGTATTCTTGCTTGCAAGGCTTCTGCTGAGAGATCTGAGCTTAATCTGACTTGCTTGCCTTTCTATGTAATACTTTTTTTTTTCCCCTTGGCTGCTTTCAGAACTGTCTCCTTATCTTTAATTTTGGAGAACTTGACAATGATATGTCTTAGTGATTTTCTTTTGGGGTCTGTCCTTCTTGGAGTTCGTTGAGCTTCTTGAATGTTCATCTTTTCACTTTTCAGGATGTTAGAGAAATTTTCTTCCAGCAGTTCTTCAACTATTTCCTCTGTCGACTTGTGTGATTCTTCTTGTTCTGGAATACCAATAATTCTTAAGTTATTCCTTGTTATGATGTCCAACATGAATCTTAGACCTTCTTCAGATTTATTTTTAACCTTTTTTTGTGTTTTTTCTTCTATCTTACTGGTAATGACAGATTTGTCTTCCCGTTCACTGGTTCTGCCTTCCTTTGCCCTTTCAGAGTATTGTCTATTTCTGATATTCTGTTATTGATCTTTTGGACCTCTTTCCGTAGGTTTTGAATTGTTTCCAATGCTGCATCTATCTTATTTGATTGTTTCTGTAGTGCTTTCCTGACTTCTTCCTTATTTTTCTCAACTCCTTTGTAAAGTGTTTTGAAACATTTTATAGTCATTTTTCTGAATTCCTTCTCTGGCTTTTACAAAGCCTACCTTACCTCCAGAATGGAGTCCAAGTCTACCTCTAGGTCATTTGTGTCAGACATTTTATCCTGTTTCTGAACATGTGCTGATATTGTCATTTGATTTTGCTTCTTGGACATGCTTAATAAATTGCGTATGTGTTTTGGTATTTTTTATGCTTTCTGATTGCTTCCAGGGAGATATGATCAGGATTTGGGCTTCCCTTGTCACTCTTCTAATTGCTTAACTCAGAGTAACTTTCAGTGTTGTTGTCTGTTTCCTTGGTATATGGCAGTTGCTATTCATTTTTGCCTGGGTTTTGGTGTTTTATAGAGTGTGATTGTAGCTTGGCTATATGGCAGAAGTTGCTGACTCCTCTTGTGTAATTTATGTAGATAAACAGTCCTCCAAAGGTCTAAGGGGAGCATATAATAGCAAAACAGCACCAGTGTAAAAAAGACTAGAAAAAAATCCCCCAAAACAAACAAACAGAAAACAACAACAACAAAAACTAGACTGAAAACTGCAGTCTATAATCACAGAAAATGGAGATGAGGGAGAGAAGAAAAAGAAAAATCTGTGTCCTAATATGAGTATGACTTTAATGTACTCTCTTTATAGTCTTGCTTTCAAAGCTGCCTGAGAGATTTCAGAATGCCAGTGTTGGTTGTTATGCTATACCTCAGGCTTTTATTTTATTTTCGGCCTGTTTTGTTTTTAAATTTATTTCCATCTCTACAGCCCTGCCCTGCCCTTTCCTGTTTAAAAAAAAACAAAAACAAAAGACAGACAAGCAAAAAGCCTTCAGGGCCTGTTCTTGGGCTGAGTATCTGTGCAGATATGTGGCAGAAGAACCCACTAGTGGTGAGGGTGGGGGGTGTCGACTCGCTCACTAGAACGGAGGTGAGCAAACAATGGGCACACCAATGACCAGATACCAAAAAGAAAAAAGAGAAAGAAAATCAGAACAAAGCAAAACTGACAAAGTGCATTGTCCTCCTTTGCTTCAAGGTTCCCGTGGCGTTTTTCCGTGGTGTTTGTGTTCCTCTATTTGGTCTTGCCATTTCGTCTTGCCCAATATGTCGACTCTGGTCCTCTGAGCCCAGCCCGGCAGATTCAAAAGTATGCGATTTTTTACTTCAGCTTCAAGTTCCACAATCTATAAGCCTTCAAACCTTCAAAATATTCCTATCTCTGTGGTTCCGAATTTTGGAGCTTTACCCTGGATCTGCTTTGCCTGGTATTCTGTGGTATTGCTGATAGCAAAATCCACTGCACCTCCACCCTAGTCATCATCAAGCCCCCCAAAAGTGACTTTTGATAAGGAGATTTCAGTGAGAGTAAATATCCAGTTGTTGTTGCTGTTATTGTTATGTGCTGTTGAGTGAGTTCTGACACATAGTGACCCCTGTATAGGGTTTCTGAGGAACAGCTGGTGAGATTGAACTACCAACCTTGCAGTTCAAACAGCTTTGCTGTCTGGCACATTAATCCACAGTGCCACACCAGGACTCAAATATCCAGTAAGCAATAGTAAAACTCGCCGAGAAATACTTCACACAGCTGAAGTATCTGAGAAATGTTTGAAAGATGGATTATAATTTATCAAATGGACAACAAGAAGAAGGGTTGGAGAGATAGGCAAGGGTCAGATCATTCAGTGTAGGATGGCATGCTAAGGTTCTTAGATTTTATCTTGCAGATAATTGGTTGCCATTGACAAATTTAAGTACAGAGAGATTTCTAATTTAGAGGAGTCCCTGGTGATAAATTAAGAAGTGGGAAGAAAAAAAATGAGCCAATTTATTAATCTCCAAGTTTGCATGACAGTGTTGATGTTTATTCCAAATTCCCCTAGATCAGTGAAGCTCCAGTATTGAATCTGTCAGTAATACAACTATCTTCTCCCAGTTTGATTAGAATTGAATGTACTTACACTAGAGAGGTAAATACAGAACAATCAGAAATCTCATGAACACTTGATGAAGCAGGATTTTCCTATGAGTGAACCATCCAAGTTCATAGAACTTTACTTTTCTAATAGGATCATTTCTCTTTGAAGTAAGCTAAGGTAAAAGTGGGTCAAATGCTGGGACACATGACTCTGAAGGACCATCGAATGAAATCCACAGCTGGGCCCTTAGCCTCTTCTAAAGGCTGCTTCTGCCTATTTAAAGCCTTCTCTAGGCTTGATGAAAATCAAAACCTTTTTGAACTGTTATAAATTATTACATTCTGCACTACATCATTACTTGTCAAAGCCTCTTACATAGAACAGGATGTTTGAGAACTGAGATTATCAAGACAATTGTACAACAGTTTGTGGTTTATAAAAAGAAATGAAAATATTACAGAGTAGATATATTAGAGGTGTGGGTTTTCAGTGAAAAAGGAAGTTTACTAACTTTAAATATTTGTTTATATTCCCACTCGTCACTTATTGACATAGTTATATTAAAAAGACCAGGTTATTATGCAAAAATGTAAAACTGGAGAATGACTACATCATTACATAACTGCCGCATTACATCATTATATACTTACCAAGCCACTTAAAACCATGGCCCAGCCACATTGACACATAACCTTAACAACACATAATTGTTGTTTTGAAGTGCCACTGAGTCAGTTCCAATTAATAGTGACCCTATGTACAACAGAATGAAACACTGTCTGGTACTTTGCCATCCTCACAATTGTTGCTATGCTTAAGCCCATTGCTGCTGCCACTGTGACCGTCCATCTCCTTGGGGAGATTCCCCTTTTTTTGCTAGCCCTCCACTTTACCACACATAATGTCCTTCTCCAGGGACTGGACCATCCTGATAATATGATAAAGTATGACAGGCCCAGTCTGGTCATCTTGGCTTCTAAGGAACGTTCTGGTTGTACTTATTCTAACACAGATTTGCTTGTGCTTCTGGAAGTCCATGATACTTTTAATATTCTTCTCCAAACCATAACTCAAATACATCAATTCTTCTAAGGTCTTCCTTATTCATTGTCCAACTTTCACATATGCATATGAGGCGATGGAAAATACCTTGGCTTTTGTCAGGAACCCCTCAGTCCTCAAATTGAAAGCTTTATTCTTGAACACTTTAAAGCGGTCTTGTGCAGCAGATTTAGCTAATGCAATATGTCATCTGTTTTCTTGAGTTGATGCTTCCATAGGTGTTGATAGTGAATCCAAGCAAAATGAAGTCTTTGATAACTTCAGTTTTTTCTCCATTTATTATAGTGTTATTTCTTGGTACTTTGGTGTGGTTTTTTTTTTTTTTTTTGCTTTAAGGTGCAATCTATACTGAACACAGCAGTATGCTCTTCATCAGTATTTTAACTGTTCTTCACTTTCAGCAAGCAAGTTTGCATCATCTGCCTATCACAGGTTGCTAATGAGTTTTCCTCCAATCTTGATACCACATTCTTCTTCATATAATACAACTTTTCAGATCATTTACTCAGCATACAAATTGAATAAGTGTGATGAAAAACTACAGCCTTGGAAAACACCTTTCCTAATTTAAATCCATCCAGTATCCTTTATATCTGTTCAAATGACTGCTTCTTGGTCTATGTACAGGTTCCTCATGAGCACAATTAAGTGTCCAGGAATACTCATTCTCTGCAATGTTGACCATAGCTTGTCATGATCCACAGAGCCTTTGCATAGCCAATAAGGCACAGGTAAACATCTTTCTGGTATTCTCTTCTTTTAGCCAAGTCCATCTGATATCAGCAGTGATATCCCTCATTCCACATCCTTGTCTGAATCCAACTTGAACCTCTGACATCATTATATACCCTGTCCAGCCATTTTTGAATTGTCTCTAGCAAAATTTTACTTGCATATGATATTAATGATACTGTTCCATGATTTCTCCATCCTTTCTTGGGAATGGGCACAAATATGGATCTTTTCCAATCAGTTGGCTAGGTAGTTGTCTTCCAATTTTTTTGGTATAGATGAGTGAGTACTTCCATTGCTACATTTTTTTAAATATTTCAATTTGTATACCATAAAAGACTAGAGCCTTATTCTTTGCCAATGCCTTCAAGCACCTTTGACTTAATAAAGTACCATTGGCTCTTGAACATATGCTGCCTCATGAAATGTTTGAACACCGACCATTTCTTTTGGTACAGTCAGTCTGTGTCTTCCTTCCATGTACTTTTGATGTTTTCTGAATCATCCAATATTTTTCCATGGAATACTTCAATATTGTAAGTTGGGACTTGAATACTTTCTTTGGTTCTTTCAGCTTGAGAAATACTGAGCATGTTATTCCCTTGTTTTCTAACTCCTGGTCTTTTCACATTTCAGTATAATACTTGACATTGTCTTCTTCAGCTGACCTTTTACATTTTCTGTTCAGATCTTTTACTCCTCCTTTCTTCTATTTGCTTTAATATCTTTATGCTGTAAAACAAGTTTGGAGTGTTTTCTGACATCCATTTTGGTCTTTTCCTTCTTTCCTGTCTTTTAATGATAGTTTTGTCTTTTAATCATAGTTTTGTCATCCCATAGCTCTTCTTGTCTTTTGTCATAAGTATCTAATGCATCAAATCTGTTCTTGTGATGATCACTTAATTCAGGTTGGTATGTTCAAGATCATATTTTGGCTCTCATGGACTTGTCTCAATTTTCCTCAGTTTTAATCTTAATATGTATATGAACAATTGATGGTCTGTTCTACAGTCTGCATCTAGACTTGTTTTGTCTGATGATAGGAATCTTTTCCACTGTCTCCTCTCATACCCTGGCATTCAATACTGCCAGGCATATGTTGTGAAACATATGACACAAAGTAGTCAGAAAATAGATTTTTTGCTATTATAAATGTTAAAGTTTGGTTAATGAAATAGTTGATAAATGTGGAGTAGGTGTAGTTCATTAACTACTTTGCAGAAAGACGGGGGATCAAGCATGAAAATTTAGTATGAAGACTATGTTCAACTGAATAATGCTTTTCAAACAATTATAATGGATTTGTAGCATTTACAAAAATTTTGCTAGCATCATCAAGATATAATCCCAATTTTCTAACATAGGCCATTTGTTTTGTTAATAATTACTGGTAACATTATTTGTCTTTATTAGAGATGCAAAGATAATTTCTTTGCAATCCTTTAGTTTTGAATATACAATATTTGCAGTAAGGTGAAAAAAATTGCAAACATTATACTGCAAACTTTTCTTGTTGCCTCTTACCCTTATCCAAATGTAATAATTTCCCCCAATTTCTTAGATAGCCTTCCATAATTGTTCTATTGAAAGTGTAGACCAAGAACATCTTGGGGCCCCAAGATCTTGTCATGGAATCTACAAATTCAAAACTATTTTCATACTACTAAAATCAGTAGTGATATTAACGAATATATTTTATATTGAAATCTCATGAACTATGTTAACAAATAGCAGATCTGTATAAGTCAGTGGACCAATATTTTCCAAATGATCAATGCATATTGTAATAAACTCATGCATGTGTAAACCAATCAATTCAAATAGCAATATAGACCAATGGATTTTAATGTAACAAAATACAAAAAGTCAATTTATAATTTGCTTTCATATTGAAACCGATCCTTCGGACACTATTATTTGTCAAGACTGGTGTGGAAACTAAGAAGAATACTCACAATTTTCTTACAAGTGTATTAAAGCATTTCTCCCTTTTCCAAAGCTGTGAGCCTTGTTTTCTTTATGTATTTCAAGCAAAATTAACCATATCACAGAAGGTGAATGAAGCCAATATAAGACTATCTCTTAAAAGTCTGATTTTTAAAAGCCAGGCATTAGAATTTAAAAAAATGTATCATAATAGTCTTTTCATATTTTTGAAACTATAGTTATATTTTTCAGAATGTGTTATTAAGATATAATGGTTTTACTATTGTTGTTTTGGTTAAGCTATCAAATATTTTAAAATATCTCAATTTTAATTACAAATAAAGTAAATATCAGAAGATGCCACTTACATAAACAGAAGTTCTTTGAGATATTTAATATTTGATAACTTTTAAGAGTGTAAAGGAATTCTGAGACCAAAAAGGCTAAAAACTATTGAGATATTTTTAAAAATGTATATGCATAGATATGTGAAAACATTTATACCAACCATCATTCCCACAGCACTCTCTGCACTGCTCATATAGGTTCACTAATTCATTGCAATGGCCTCACCTACAACTCAGACACCATATTCACAGTTTTGGGGTTTATTAGGAATTTAACAGGTTGCTATGAGGGAACAGATAATGCTCAAAGCACAGTTCATCCAGTCAGGACAGCCTCTCCTTAATGGTGCCCACAGGCAAGCCTCTGCCTAGACAGTGTTACAAAACCCTTTTAGGGCTGCTGATAAATGCTCACAGGGCACATGACTGCACTATAAATCTCTTCCTGAAGGCAATCGGTTCTAGCATCATGGGTCAGTTAAGACTAACAACTCAATAGTTGCCTGGAGGCATCCCATTCTACAAGCAAATCTCCTCTCCATAGTCACTAGGCTTTACTTGCTCTATGGGCTAGGAAGCCTACCTCTGTGTCTCATGTTCTGGCTTTTCATTCTTGATTCTGCTGTTTCTCTGATGTTTCAGCATGCTGTCCCTAGGTCAAAGAGGTTCAGTGTGAAGGGATATCAGAGTCCAAAGAATGTGATCACTTCCTGGATGTTCATTATTGGCAGTGAGATGCCACCTTCCTTCTTCTGATATGGCTAATTTTAAACCCACGTTTGTTGTTGTTGTTGTTAAGTGCCATCGAGTCGGTTTCGACCCATAGCGACCCTGTACAGGGTTTCCGAGGGTGTAAATCTTTACGGGAGTAGAAAGCCTGATCTTTCTCCCGCGGAGCAGCTGGTAGTTTCGAACCGCTGACCTTAAGGTTCACAGCCCGATTCATTACCACTACGCTACCAGAGCTCCTCGTTAGTGTTCCACATCTTTACAATCACAGTTAACTCTGTTAACAATCACAACTGAATCATATCATCCTTTCAACATCTTCTCCCACCTTTTTCTACCTAGACCCATTAGGGAAAAAATGTTTGGTGAGAGTTACAAAGACTATGGGTAGAAGAGTCATATGAAGTAACCCACTGTATTTTTTTGTTTGTGTGTTTATTTTGTTTTTCCATATTTTGCATGCTGTGATGTGACTTGGCTGTTTGGATTTAATAATGTGGGCTATCATTCCATATAGCCCTTTTAAATTCTATATAGTCACTTTTAAATGGCTGCATGTTATTCCATGATATGGGTGAGTCAAAAAAATTTAAATTGTTTCCCCATATATGGTAGTGCTTTTTCTTTTACAAACAATCATACAATGAATATCCTTATACATATTTATGCTCATATTGTTGCTGTATGCCATCAAGTTGGTTCCAACTCATAGTAACCCTATGTACATCAGAACAAAACTAATGCCTAGTTCGGTGCCATCCTCACATAATTGAGCCCATTGTCCCACCCACTGTATCAGTCCATCTCGTTGAGGTTCTTTCTCTTTTTTGCCAAACCTCTATTTTAACAAGAGTGATGTCCTTCTTCAGGAATTATGTGCTTATATATGTATGTATGTATTATATATGTTGTTGTTAAGTGCCTTCGAGTCGGTTCCGACCCATAGCGAACCTGTACAGGGTTTCCGAGGCTGTAAATCTTTACGGGAGCAGAAAGTCTCATCTTTCTCCCACGGAGCAGCTGGTAATTTCAAACTGCTGACCTTAAGGTTCGCAGCCCGAATCGTAACCACTACAATAGCTAAATCAGAAAGTAATGCGAATAGGGTTCCAGTTCATACATGCATAGGTTTATTTAAAAATAAATAAATAAATAAATAAACATATCTCTGAGATCAGTGGATGACTGCAGACCTGTTCTCTCAGTAGTATACATGTCCACAGTTTCCTGAGGGTACCTTCAAGAAAAGATCCAATCACAGGGATCTTCTGGGCCAGTAAAATTCAAGTCAGACAGGTCATCTCAGAAGATTATGATAATTATTTTTTGGGAGTCAAAAGGGTAATCTTGATAGACTTTCTTTAAGGACACAGGACAGTCACTAGGGCTTATTGGAAAGAATATTTAAGAAAATGGAAAGCCGTACTGGTAAGAATAAGGCCAGGAAAGTTACACTGAGAAATATATACATTTCGCCCCACAACATGACAGTGCACCTGCTAATTCTTCAAGGGTATAAAGGGCTGTTTTATGAGAGAATATTTGTGGGAAACCTTACCCCATCCACCTACAACTCTGATCTTCAGATTCCTTTAGTTCCCCAAACTTGAAGAGAATAGAAAGGAACATGATTTTAGTCCCTCAAAGATGCCCAAACTACTACTTTTACATATTGTTGTTGTTGTTAGGTGCTGTTGAGTCAGTGCCCTCTCATAGAAAACATTTGTACAACAGAACAAAATACTGCTCAGTCCTGCACCATCTTCACTATTGTTGTTAATCTTGAGCTCATTGCTGCTGTCACTGTGCCAGTCCATTTCCTTGGGGGTCTTCCTCTTTTTTGCTGACCCTCCACTTTACCAAGCATGGTGTCCTTCTTTAGGGATTGGTCCCTCCTGATAATAAGTCTGAAGTATGAGAGACTATGTCTCACCATCCTAGTTTCTAAGGGGCATCCTAGCTGTACTCCTTCCAGTACAGATTGTTTGTTCTTTTGGTGCCCATGGTACTGCCAATATTCTTCTACAACACCATAACTCAAATGTATTAACTCTTCTATAGCCTTCCTTGTTCATTGTCCAGCATTCAGATGCATATGAGGAGATTGAAAATAACATGGCTTGGTTAGGCACACCTTAGTTCTCAAACTGATATCTTTGGTTTTACACACCTTAAAGGAGTCCTGTTGTGGTGCTGCAGGATAATGCGCTGGACCTCAAGGTCCATTTGAACTACAAGATTGGCAGTTCAAACTTATCAGCTGCTGCTCAGAAGTTCTATACAGGGTTGCTATGAGTTAGAATTGACTCAACAGCACTAAATAGCAGCAACAACAAAGATTTCTTCTGCAGCTTTGCCATGGTGTAAATCTAAGAGTACATAAATGTTGGGAAAGGATTAGGGAGCTGGAAAAATTGCCTTCAGAGGTATATAGACCTAGATAGAGGATATGTTGAAAACAGTACATCCACATTTTGATTTTTTTCCAAATTAACACTTTTATTATCATAACAAAATTATTGGCAATTCTAGGCCTAAGGACAACTAGTAATTTTTTCAACAGTTTGTAGTAAAGATTAGACTAACCTATGTTCATAGAACCTAGTATCTGATGCAGCAACACCTGGTGCACTTTAAATATGGTGGGTTTGACAGGTATAGAGTGCAGAAAGAGTAGCAGGTGCTATGTGTGGAGAAAACTGAGGCCATGAATATGGTGATATGTATACTATGATAGAGAAGTCACATTTTTATTCCAAGGTTTAAAGGAGGCTATTGATGGCAAAGTACCAAAGTGGTCTACTTCCTGGGCATATCTGGACTACGTTTCCCAGACTTCGTTGTTGTTAGGTACAGCCATGTGCCCAAATTCTAGCCAATGGAATATAAATAGACATTATAGCTTGGCCCATGAAAACCTTCCAAGTGTGCTCCTTCCTACCAGAATGAAGACCCAAGCATGACTTTGTGTAGAAGAAGCTATCAGTGCTCCACACATATCTGTCTACTTTGCTGTTAAGTGCCATCAAGCGGTACTGACTCACAGAGTCCTTATGCACAACAGAAGTGAAACATGGCCCCATTCTGTGCCAATCTCATAATTGTTGTTATCCTTGAGCCTATTGCTGCTGCCACTGTGCCAATCTATTTCATTGGAGTTCTTCCTGTTTTACTCCCCCCCACCCCTGCCCATGCTTTACAAAGCATGATGTCCTTCTCCAAGAAAAAAAATTGTTCATGATTTTGGCAGTCCATAGTATTTTTTAATATTCTCCTTCAACACCACAACTGAAACGCATCAATTCGTCTATGGTCTTCCTTATTCAGTGTCCAACTTTCACATGCATATGAGGTTACTGACAATACCATGGATTGGGTCAGGTGCACCTTAGTCCTCGAACTGACATTTTTGCTCTTCAACACTTTAAAGAGGTATTTTTGTTTTTTTGTGTGTGTGTTTACCAAATACATGTACAATATGTTTCAGTGTATTACAGAATTGCTCACACCTATTTATTTCAATAAAAACTCTCTGGGAATGTATTTTTTTTCTCATGAAATTAAGTATCAACATATTAAGTTCTAAAACAAGACAGACAAAAATTACTCTTGCTTACTTGTATTTTCAAAATTATAGTTGAATTTAGGACTGGTGTTTTGTCCTAAATATGATCTTATTCTAACAGACATAAAGACTCAAAAGATCAATTGATGCAGTAAGGGGCTTTCTCCTTGTTCCTTTCTGTATTCCTTACAGAACACAGATAACCTAAGAAATAGCAGGTGAAGAAGCAAGGAAATCTTCCAGATCCACAACTGATCGAAAATCAGGAATACAAGTGACGACAATTACTGTATTGTAACACTATTCTACAATCTGCCGTTTCTCTTTTATTTCTTCTTGTTTTTCACTCCATGCCTATTTTAGAAAATTTTGTAAAGTAATGTGAGTGTAAGATTAGTTCAGATGCATGGCAAGGAAAAAATCTTGAAGAAAAAGAGACAGGGAAACAATGTACACAAAGTACTAAAATAAATATTGGCGACCACCAGGTCAAGGAAAACCAACAAAGAGGACTTTTTCTGATGGTCACAGTTTCAGGAGAAGAAAACATGAAGAAGCAATTTAAGTGTGTGTGAAAGAAGAAGCTGGGATAGAAGGCTCTTCCTTGGGTAACACCATCTTCACTCCAGCTCAAGAATCCTGTTGGCTGAAGTTCAGAGCGGTCTTGATGTCTCCTGGGCCAGCAACTTGCTTGTTTTTGTAGTAATAGTCGGTCTGCCTATATTGTTTTGTATTTTTCCTGTCGTTCTTTCTTTCAAGAAGTTTCTTCTAGCCGCTCCAGGCTGGTCTGCTTGTATGTGGTTCAGGCTTCCACCTGTAATGCAGAGGCTCTGCAGGAAGCCTCCTTCACTGGGCACATTGTAGCACTCTTTTAGGTATTCTAATCAGTTATAGGAAGAAGATGGACTTAAAAGCTTTCTATGGTGATGTTTCTGGCTATTCCTTTCTCTCCCCCTCCAGTGTCTATTTTAAAATATAATGCAGGAAAAACCAAGATTCAAAAGACAGCCAAGCATCTTAACATTATTCTCCCCTTTTCCGCATTCCAACCATGTCTCAATCTCTGTATCCCAGAGCTCTGTTGATCCAAGGTTGTGCATATATCATTATTTACCTCTGTCCCACTTAGTCCATGCAAACCTGTCTACTTGTTCTCCTCTCTGCTTTGTTCTTCCATTGCCCTCTCCCTTCTTGTATATTGCCCCCATCCCCAGCATCTAAATGATCCTGTGTCTATCTCCTGCCCTGTGCTCCACCTTCCATTTCCTCCCCTCACACCCACCTCCCCACATCCCAGCAACCAGCAAAGAATCCACCCCCCTTTAGTACTGGTTCTTTTTCTTAGTCTTTTACAGTAGTGGTCCTATGCAGTATTTCTCTTTTTTGTGACTGACTAATTTCACTTAACATAATGCCCTCAATGTTCATCCATGTTATGCAGTGGCTTGCAGCTTCCTTGTTGTTCTTCAAGGTAGCATAGAATTCCATTGTATGTATGTACCACAGTTTGTTTATTCATTCTTCAGTTGATGGGCACTTTGGCTGCCTCCATCTATTTGCTATTGTAAATAGTGCTGCTGTGAACATTGGTGTACATATATCTTCTCATGTTGTGACTCGTATTTCTTGTGGGTAAATACCAAGCAGAGGAATTCCTGAACCATAAGAAATTTCTATTCACAACCTTCTGAGGAAGCACCATATTGCTTTCCAGAGAAGTTGGACCATTTTGTAGTTCCACTAGCAATGCAGGAGTGTCCCAGTCTCTCCACATCCCCACCAGCATTTATTGTCCTCTACATTTTGATCTTTGCTGTTATTGTTGTTGTGAGATGATAGCTCATTGTTGTTTGGATTTACATCTCTCTAATGGCTAGTGATCGTGAACATTTCTTCATGTGTTAGTTGGCTGCCCGGATCTCTTCCTTGGTGAAGTGTCTGTTCATG
>NW_006408677.1:6565982-6567965 GCF_000296735.1 Chrysochloris asiatica | reverse complement strand
CCATATCGTTTTCCAGTTCTGCCAGCACCATCTGTTGAAGAGACTATAACCTCCTCATGCGATATATTTAGGTGTTTTGTTAAAAATCAGTTGGCTGTATGTAGATGGGTTAATTTCTAGATTCTTGTTTCTGTTCCATTGATCTATGTATCTTTCATTGTACCAGTACCAAGCTGTTTTGACCAGTGTAGCCATGTAGCAAATTTTGAACTCGGGAAGTGAGAGGCCTCCAACCTTATTCTTCTTCTTAAGCAGTGCTTTGCTTATCCTGAGTCTCTTTCTTTTCCATATAAAGTTTGTAATTGTCTTTTCCATCTCTTTGAAGAATGTTGTTGGAATCTGGATTGGGATTGCATTGTATGTGTAAATTGTTTTGGGCAGTATTGACATTTTCACAATGTTAAGTCTTCCTATCCATGAGCATGGTACATTCTTCCATTTTTATAAGTCTCTTTTGGTTTCTTGTAGTAGTGTTTTGTAGTTTTCTTTGAATAAGTCCTTTGTTTCTCTGGTTACATTTATACCTAGATATTTCATCCTTTGAGTGGCTATTGTAAATGGTATTGCTTTCCTAATGTCCTTTTCAATGCTGTGATTTTTGGTATCGAGAAATCCAACTGATTTTTATATGTTGATCTTGTATCCTGCCACTTTGCTGAATCATGGAATGAGGTCTAGTAGATTTTTTACTGAGTCTTTGGGGTTTTCTATGTATAGGATCATATTGCCTGCAAATAAGGAGAGTTTTACATCCTGTTTCCCAACTTGGATGGATGCCTTTAATATCCCTGTCTTGCCGTATAGCTCTGACTAAGACTTCTAGCACAATATTGAAGAGGAGTGGTGACAAAGGTCATCCTTGTCTGGTTCCTGTTTGCAGAGGGAAGGCTTTCAGTTTCTGTCCATTGAGAGTAATGTAGGCTATTGATTTTGTATACATGCTCTTAATTATGTTGAGGAATTTCCCTTCAATTCTTATTTTGTTGAATGTTTTTATCAGGAATGGATGGTGGATTTTGTCAAATGCCTTTTCTGCATCAATCAAAATGATCATGTGATTCTTTTCTTTTTTCTTATTTATATGGTGGATAAAGTTGATCTTTTTTCTAATGTTGAACCATCCTTGCATCCCTGATATTACTCCCACTTGATCATGATGTATTATCTTTTTGATGTGTTGCTGAATTCTGTTGGCTAGGATTTTGTTGAGAATTTTTGCTTCTATGTTCCTGAGGGAAATTGGTATATAATTTTCTTTATTAGTGACATCCTTCCCTGGTTTTGGTATGAGGGTTATGCTTGCTTCATAAAATGTATTAGGAAGTTTTCCATCCTCCTCTATCTTCTGGAATAATTTGAGTAGAATTGGTGATAACTCTTCCCTGAATATTTGGTAGAATTCTCCAGTGAAGCCATCTGGGCCTGGACTTTTTTTGGTTGGGAGTCTTTTGATGACCTGATCAATTTCTTCTTTTGTTTTGGGTCTGTTCAGGTTTTCTACTTCACTGTGTATAAGTTTAGGTAGGTCATGTTTTTCTAAAAATGTATCCATCTCTTCTAAGTTTTCAAATTTGTTGGAGTACAACTCTTCGTAGTATTCTGTTATTATCCATTTGATTTCCTTCGGTTCTGTTGCGACATCACCCATGTGGTTTTTAATGTGTGTTATTTGTATCTTCTCTGTCTTTTCTTGTGTTATGTTTGCCAGTGGTCTGTTGATTTTGTTTTTATAGTTGATTTTGTTGTTCTGTTGATTGTTTCTATAGTTTTTCTGTTTTCTATCTCATTTATTTCTGCTCTAATCTTTATTATTTCTTTTCTTTTGGTAGCTGTAGGTTCCCTTTGTTGGTCTGTTTCTAACTGTTGTAGATGCTGTGTTAATATGTTAATTTTGGTTCTTTCTTCTTTTTGGATGTGTGCGTTGTCCACTCAGCACCACTTTCACCGTGTCCTAAGGATTTTGGTATGTTGTGTTTTCATTCT
>NW_006408677.1:6533091-6565802 GCF_000296735.1 Chrysochloris asiatica | reverse complement strand
ATATTTTTTCCATCCTTTGACTTTTAATCTGTTTTTGTCTCTGTGTGTGAGATGTGTCTCTTGCAGACAGCATATTGAAGGATCTTGTTTTCTTCTCCATTCTGCCACCCTCCGTTTCTTAACAGGTGCATTTAATCCATTTACATTCAGTGAAATTATCGATAGGTATTAATTAATTGCTGCCATTATGTTTGTTTTTTGTGGTGTTGCTGCTTTCATTGTTCTGTATGTCTTCCTTTGTTCAGTTTATGGTTTTTGTGTTCTTTCTTGTGAGTTTCCTCATAGTTTTTATGTTTCCATGTTCTTCTTGGATTTTCATTTTCTTGGTATGTTGTGAAGTGTTAACTTTCTTTGAGGTTGTCTTATAGTTCATTAACTTTTCTAGTGCAGTGTATTTTATCCTGTAATTGACCTGACCTTCTCACTATCTGGATCTCTGTTCCTACTTGTTTACCTTCATTTACATTGTACTTGTTTTGATCATAAACTGACCTCCCAGATTTTCTGAATTTGTTCTTTTAGTTTTGTTCTGTTCTCGACTCTTCCTTCTGTTGACTTAATTCTGTGAGGTGCTGCCACTCATGTCAATCTCTGGTTGATGTCTGTTTTTGTTGGTTCTCAGTCCACAGAACTCCCTTTAGGGTGTTTTATAATGCAGGGTTGGCTTTGTCAAAATCCCTTAGCTTCTGTTTATTCTGGAATGTTTTGATTACACCATCATATTTCATTGATAGCGTTGCTGGATTATTGGTTGGCATTTTTTTTTTCTTTCAGGGTTTTATACATGTCTCTCCATTGCCTTCTTGCTTTCATGGCTTCTGCTGAGAGATCCGAGCTTAATCTGACTTGCTTGCCTTTGTATGTGACACTTCTGTTTTCTCTGACTGCTTTCAGAAGTGTCTCCTTATCTTTGATTCAGAGAGCTTCACTATGATAAGTCTTGGTGATTTTCTTTTGGGGTCCTATCCTTCCTGGGGCTCATTGAGCACACCATTTCACAATGTTAATTATTATAATAATGATTATAAACATTTCACAAAAGTTAACTATTATAATAATGAGGATAAGTTGTTTCTATCCAGGTTGGGATAGAATGCCAAAGGTCTAACTTATGGAGCACTAAAGCAGGAAGCCTGATATGTGGTTTCCATACCATAGGCACATCTTTTGCTTATTTAATTACAGCTTTACTTTTATGTGAAAATGTATCCCAAACTGAATTTCCAAGTTTTCCAAGAATTTGTTCTAAAGAAATGGACATTAAGAAAGAATTATATTCAGATATCCAATATAGTGATGTTTAATGTTTTAAAGAGACCTAAATGTATAAAATATGGGGTTAGCTAATTATTTAAGGATATTATTCTATAATCTTAAAGAACGATAGCCACATTTAGGTTATAAAAGTTAACAAAAAGGAAGGTTACAAAGCAATTTGACCAGACTAAGCCCTATTTACTTATTTATCTATTTATATACATATATGTAAATTGAGACATACACAAAATGTTAGTACTATTTTTTTTTTAATCTATAACTTAATCTAAAGAGCTCTGGTAGCATGGTGGTTATGAGTTGGGCTAACCTTAAAGTCAGCATTTTGAAACTACCAGCAATTTGCTGGAGAAAGATGAGGTTTTCTGCTCCTTTAAACCACACACAGGGTCTCTATGATTCAGAACTGACTCCACGGCACACCACCACCACATGGTTTAATCTATCAATGGAGAATGACATGGTTGATAATGCAGAGGGTCAGAAAAAGCCAGGAAAATCCTGCAGGACATGGAGTAACATAGTGGGTAAAACAATGGACTAAAAATATAGCCAGTTATATTCAAGGCAGAGAAGTCAGCTCAGAATGTTATAGTGACTGTTTTGTTTTTGGACTTCCTAAGGCATTACACTCATAGATTTTATATATTTGAAGAGTTTTTTTTGTTTTGTTTTATTTTATTTAAAATTACATTGAACTGGAAAAGGCCAAGAAAGTTGTGCTGAGGAATCTTTTTTTTTTTAATCACAACAATGAAACTACTCATTCTTCAATCACAGCAAGGACTTCAGGGAATAATGGCCTTGGGAACCTTACCCCATTCACCCAACACCCTTAATCTTACCTCTTCAGACTTCATATTGTTCCCACAATTCAAACAATATTTAAATGGAAAACAGTTTGAGTTCCTCAACTTTGTCAAAACTGCCTTTTTACTTAGTGTAAATTGAAGAGTACAGAATCCTTAGGGAACCATTGTTGTTGTGGTTGCTGCTAGGTACTACTGAGATGGTTCTGGGTAAAAGTGACCCTGTGCACAATGGAACAAAAGACAGCCTGGTCCTGCACCATCATCACAATTGTTATTATATTTGAGTCCATTATTATTAATTTAAAAAAAATTGTTTTATTGTGAATTATGTGATAACATGGGAGAACATTAGTTTTACATTCATTCTATGGTATATCGTTTCATTGCCATGGTTCCAATCCCCCCATGCATCATCAACCAAACAAAGCCTGCACCCCAGTTGTCAGCACACAGCCCCTCTCCCTATCTGGATCTAAAGTCTCCAGCTGCTCCATTCCTCCATGTCATCGTCTCTGCCTCCATCTCTGGCGTCACTGCTTCTCTGGGTATGTTCCTGCTCTCTGCTCTTCTCCATTGATTGTTGAGTCCATTATTTTTGCAACTGTATAAATCTGTCTTGTTGAAGATCTACCTCTTTTTTTTCGGTGATCCTCCACTTTACCAAACATGATGTCCTTCTCTAGAAACTGATCCCTCCTGACACAAAGTACTTGAGCTGAAGTCTTGCCATCCTTGCCTTTAAGGAGCATCCTGGTTGTACTTCTTCTAAGACATATTTGTTTGTTCTTCTGGCAGTCTGTAGTAGTGTCAGTATTCTTCACCAACACTGTAAATCATATGCATCCATTCATCTATGGGCATTCTTATTTGATGTCTGACTTTCACATGAGACAATAGAAAATAACATGGTTTGACTCAGGTGCACCTTAGTCCTCAACATGACATCTTTGCTCTTTAAACAGGTCTTTTGCAGCAGATTTGCCTGTTGCAATATGTCCTTTGATTGAAGTCTTTGACAACTTCACATTTTTCTCTGTTTACCATGATGCTATTTATTGGGTCAGTTGGAATGATTATGTTTTCTTTTTAAATTGAGGTGCAATCCATACTAAAGATTGTAGCCTTTGATCTTCATGAGGAAAGATTAGATAGATGAATGGATACTCTGTCTTCAGAAATGTGTATAAGCCAGCAGGAGTGATTTTCTCATCAAATTTCCCATCTAGAAACTGAGTCCAGGACAACACTACAGGTATGAATTATGAAGCTTCTCTGGGCATCTGGTCACAATTGTAGAGTCCCAGGAAACCAGCGGAAGAGCATGGCAATCTGATTTTGAAAATAAGTCAATGAAAACACTATGGATCACAAAAGTATGATTAATAACTGATCATGGGGGTAGTGGAGACTTGACAGTTCCTTCCAATGTGCACTGGGATTGCTATGAGTTAGGAGCAACAGCTAATAACACTCACACTGGAATAAGATCACTCTTCTCCAGTATGACTCACACTAACTGATAACTTCTTCAAAGAGTCTATGTCCAAACAAGGTTACCTTGACAGGCACCAGGGATTAGGATTTCATCATATCTTTTTGGAGGATGCAATTTAATCATTAACAATTCTTTATTAGTCACCAGTTTCTGCACTACTTCTGAGAATACAAAGATAAATAAGATACAACCCTTGCTGTCAAGGAACTAACAACATCCTGAAAGTGAACAAATCAATACAATACATTGGCCTTTCCTGCAGTTTTTCTCAGTTACAGGAAGACCTGGTGTTACCACTTAGAAAACTATACCTTGCCTTTTAAAAAATTTTATTTGTATATTTTAAAGCTTTTATTATGCATTGAGTGATAGTTTACATGGGAGAACAACAATTTTGCAATCATCCTATGGTATTTCATATCTTTACAATGATTACAATCTCCTCCAGGCAACACTATTCAATAGTGCTTGTTTCTATTCACTCTTGGGTTTTTGTTTGCTTGTTTTTTTTGTTTTTGATGTACAGAAAAACAGTTAGGAATATACAATCATTTAAACAACCCAATAATTTTGCCCAGATTTGGGCAAAATTATTGATGATGCAGAAAGCATCAAAAGAAGATGGAAGGAATGAAATGGTTCATGTTCAACCGTTTCAAGAGGTAGCATATGATCAAGAGCCAAGGATACTGAACGATGAAGTTCAAGGTGCATTGAAGGAATTGGCAAAGATCAAGGTACCAAGAATTGATGGAATAAAAACTGAAGTCTTTCAAGAAAGTGAGGTGGCACAGGAGGCACATACTCATCTACGACAAGTAATTTGGAAGACCGCTATCTGGCCAAATGATTGGAAGAGCTCAATATTTGTGCCCATTCCAAAGAGAGGTTACATAATAGAATGTGGAAATCATAAGACAACCTCTTTGATATCCCATACGAGTAAAGTTTTACTAAAAGTAATACAGAGAATTTCCAGAGGTTCAACTTGAATTCAGAAGAGGCCGTGGAACAAGGGATTTCATTGCTGATGTCCGATGGATCTTAGTTGAAAGCAGAGAATATTAGAAAGATGTTGACCTGTGCTTTATTGACTACGTAAAGGCTTTTGATTGTGTGGGTCATGACAAGCTATGCACAACATTGCAAAGTATGAGTATTCTGGAACACTTAATTGTGCTCATGAGGAATCTGCACCTGGACCAAGAGGCAATTGTTTTAACAGAACATGGAAACACTGAATGGTTTAAAATAAAGAAAGGTGTGTGACAGGGTTGTATTTTTTCACCATACTTATTCAAGTCTAGGACTTCATTCTTCTTGTATCAACTATCAACACTCATAGAAGCAGCAGTCAAGAAATCAAATGACGTATTGCATTAGGCAAATCTGCTGCACAAGACCTTTTGAAAGTGTTGAAGAGCAAAGATGTCAACTTGAAGATTATGGTGCACCTGACCCAATCCATGGTAGTTTCAATAACCTCATATGCATGTGAAAGCTGGACAGTAAATAAGGAAGACCATAGAAGAAATGATGCTTTTGAGTTATGGTGTTGGAGGAGAATAGTGAAATTGCCATGGGCTGCCAAAAAAGCCCCAACAGATCTGTGTTGGAAGATGTGTAGCCACAGTGCTCCTTGTAGGCCAGGATGGCCAAACTTCATCTCTCATACTTCAGGCATATTGTCAAGAATGACCAGTCACTGTAGAAAGATATCACTTTTGGTAAGGTGGAGGGTCAGAGAAAAAAAGGAAGACCCCCAGTGAGATGGATTGGCAAAGTGGCAGCATTAATGGCCTCAAGCGTGGTAACAATAGTGAGGTTGGCCCAGGATTGGGCAGTGTTTCCTTCTGCTGTGCATAAGGTTGCTATGAGTCGGTACCAACTCGATGGCACCTAACAACAACAACAACAAACAACCTAAGGGCCCATTCTGCAAGCCTGCCTCCTGGCCGCCAACACACAGCCATTCTCTTTCCTTGAGTCATCAGCTGTTCTATCTCTCCACATCATCATCTCTGCCTCCATCTCTGGTGTTGCTGCTTCTCTGGATAAGGTCCCACAATTCACTCATAGTCTTCTCCTTTGATGGTCCTAGGGTCATCTCTCCCTGGTATGTAAGTTTAACTACTCCCGCATTTATGTTTCAAAACTTCCACCTTTATAGTTGTGACAATCACAGTTAGTCATGACAACAATTACTCACTATTGAATCATAAGTATCTTACCCCCATCTTTTTTCACCAGACTCATCTAGACAATATTAAAAGTATTCAGTGAGAATGCTACCTTCCCCAGCACTCTGAAATTAAACTCCCTCTTAAAAAATTGTAAGGCAACATTTCTTGCCTTTATAATCCTGTATTTTAGGTAGCCTGTGTCTAAGTTGCCCATCACTCTCAACCCTGTGTACAGAAGGGATATGTTTGATCCTGGATGTGAAAACTCCTTCCCTCTGGGTTGGTATTTTGAACTACTACACCTATAAGTATATATCAAGTTCATCAAATTGTAGCAATATACATTTGTTTCCTTTATCAAATTTCTTTATCTTCCTCTATTCAAGTTCTGATCATCAAGCCATTAAAGCTAGGTCAGATGGGTGCCGTTTGAAAATAGGTGCATTCTTGTGCATCTCCCCTCACTTCATATCAAATGGTCGCTTCACTGTCTGCTCTAGCCCTCTGTGGCTAGGTCCTTGTCCCTAGGTCTAGGAGCCCTAACTTCTCACCACACTTTGGACCACTCAGCCTTTCCTCTTCTCATCCAGGTCAATGCAAGTCAATGGAATGTGGTTGAACTCAGCCCATATCTTCATTTCTGCCTTTCCCCCTCTTCCAATCACCAGTAGACCTACATGGTCTCCAGTAAGCTTACATGCCTCCTTGTGTGCTCCCTTTAAATTTCAGTCTTGGAGGGAAGTTTGTCCTGAAGGTACTTGATTACTTCCCTTGATGTCTCCCTGGTAAACAACTCGCTTTTTCTTGTAGTAGCCAATCAGACTGCCAATTTTGTTTTTCTAACGGTCTTTCTTTCAGGAAGTATCTTCTGTTCCTCTAGCTACTCTAGGCTGGTGTGCATGTCCTTTCAAGTGGGAATGTCCCACCTCAGAAGGTTCTGAATGGGTCTCAGGATTCCATTTAAGGTCCTATACACCACAAAGTCTCCACAAAAAGCCTATTTCACTGGGCAAGTTTTAGAACCCCTTTTAGGTATTACAATCATTTGTAGGCTGAAGACAGGCTTACAAGCTTTCTGTAATCATGTTTCCCGATATTCCTTCCTATCCCACTCAAGTGTCTATTTTACAGTAGTAGGCAAGGGATACCAATATTCATAAGACAGTCAATCATCTTAACATTATTTCCTCTCTTTTACCCAGTAAGACTATGCCACTATCCTTGTATCACAGAGCTGTGTTGTTGCAAAGTTGATGATACATCTCTGTTTATCTCTGTCCCATTTAACACATGCAAACCTACCTCAGTATTCCCCTATCTACCTCGTTATTCAATCCCCTTCTCCCTTCTTGTGTATTGCCTTTCCCGATACCTGAACTATGATGTGTGAATTCTGTAACCTGTGCGCTACCATCCCCTCTCTCACACCCCTGGTAGCCAACAAAGGAATATTTTTTCTTTATTTTAGTATGTGTATATTTTCTTAAGCTTCATATTTTTAATGTTTTCATTTTTCTTGGATTTTCGTTTGCTTAGTATGTTGTGAAGTATTTTTTTCTTTAGAGTTACTCTTTATTCTATTAACTTTTTCCTTTGTTTAGAACAGTCTATTTTACCCTACAAACTACCTGACCTCCTCATCACCTGGATCTCTGTTCCTATGTTTTTGCCTTCTTTCACATTGTAATTGTTTGGATCATAGACTGACCTCGTAGATCCTCTGAATTTTTTCTTGTAGTTATGTTCTGTTTTGGACTCTTACATCAGCCTATTGAGTTCTAGGTGGTGTTGCCACGTATGTCAATCTCTGGCTATTGTCTGTTCTTGTTGGTTGTCAGTCCAAAGAACTCCCTTTAGAATGTTTTGAAAATCTGGGTTGGTTTTGATAAATTCCCTTAGCTTCTGTTTATCCTGGAATGTTTTTATTACACGGTTGTATTTAATTGACCACTTTTCTGGGTCAGTAATTCTTGGTTAGCAGTTTTTTGTTTTTTTTTTCTTTTGAGGTTTTATATATGCCTACGTGGTTTATATATGCCTATATAGTTTCTGGAGCTCTGGTAGTGTAGTGGTTACAAATAGGGCTGCGAACCTCACAGTCAGCAGTTCGAAACTACCAGCTGTTCTGCAGGAGAAAGATGAGGCTTTCTGTTCCCGTAAAGATTTACAGCCTTGGAAACCCTGTACAGGGTCGCTATGAGTTGGAACTGACTCCACAGCACATAACAACAACAACAACAACAACAACGACAACAACAACATGGTTTCTAATGAAAGATCAGAACTTAATCTTATTTGCTTGCCTTTGTAAGTAACACTTATCTTTTCCCTGGGGGCTTTCAGGATTCTCTCCTTATGTTTAATTTTGGAGAGTGTGATTATGATATGTCTTGATGATTTTCTTTTGGAGTCTATCTTTCTGGAGTTCATTGAGCTTCTTGAATGTTTATCTTTTCCTTTTTCAAGAGGTTAAGGAAATTTTCTCCCAGAAGCTCTTCAACTATCTCCTCTGTGGTCTTCTGTGATTCTTCCTGTTCAGGAATTCCAATAATTCTCAACTTATTTCTCTTTATGTTGTCTGTCATGAGTCTTAGACTTTCTTCTGATTTTTTTATCCTTTTTGTTTGCATGTTCTTCTATCTTAGCAGTATTGAGAGATTTGTCTTCCAGTTAATTGGTTCTGGGTTTCATCTCTTCATTTCACTCCTTTGCCTTTTCAGTGTATTGTCCATTTCTGATATTTTATTAATCATTTGGAACTCTTTTTGCAGGTTTTGAATTGTCTCCAATGATATTCCTATTTTATTTTATTGTTCCTGTTGCACTTTCCTGACTTCTTCACCATTTTTTCTCACCCCTTCTGTGGATCATTTGAATGTACCTCAATATCATTCTCCAGAATTCCTTCTCGGGCAGTTCCAAAGCCTGCCCTCCTTCCAGTGGGAAGGCTAGGTGCACATCAAACTCATTTTTTTTTTTTTTTTTTAGTTACTCTTTCTTGTTTCTGGATATGTGCTGAAATCTTTGACTGTCTCTTAGGCATCTTCAATAATTAGATGTGTTTTCAATAATTGGATGAATGTGTGTTGATGTATTATTTAGCTTTCTGATTACCTACAGGTAGATGTAATCCAAAGATGGGCTTCCCTTTTCCCTTTTATTATACTGAGGTCAGAGTAACTGTAGCAGGTGTTGGCTGTGTAGCAGCTATTAATGGCTCTTGCCTTGATGGTGGAATTTTATAGGGTGTGATTGTAGACTGACTATATGACCACAATTGCTGTCTCTTCTTGGATAATGTAGAGAGAGAGAACGAACTACCCCCCCACCCCGTGAAGGAAAAAAGGGGAACAACAACAAAAACAACACAAAAATTAAAACCACAACAGAAAAACAAACTAACAACCCAACAACAAAAAGCCAGATTGGACATTACAGTTTGTAATCACACATGCACACAAAAGGCAAAACAAAACAAAAAACCATAGCAAAATATGAGTATGACTTTAATGCCCCTATCTCAGCTGACTGGAGACGTTTTGGGAGACCATTAATTTAAAGTAGCTCCTGTTGACCTCTCCCCCTTCTTAGATTCTGTGTGCTGTGGCCTTTGTTTAGTACATTCATGCACATGAGTAGTGGAACCCTCCAGGGGTGAGGGTGGGGACATCCACTCACTCAGTGGAGATATGCAGACAGTGTGAAAACAATGAACAGGAAAAAATGTTCCTACCTTTATTTCTGATGATTAGTCAAACTTCTGTGGTGGGAGTACTCTTCTGATCCTTTACCTGCTCTATCATGACCAAGATGGTTGCTATGGCACCCATTGGCAGCCACAAATCAGAAAATTCCACTTTTCTTGTTTCTGCTATAAATTTCACTAGCAATAAGCCTTTGATTCTTCTAAACATTCCTTTATATGTAGTTCAGAGTTCTGGGACTGTTCCCTGAACCTGCTTCATCTGGTATTCTGTGTTATTACTGTCAGAGGTCTGTATCACACTTCTCCCTAATCTGCCTTCAAGCCCTACCCCCCAGTTGTATTTTGAGTGCCTTCCAACCTGACAGGTTCATCTCCAGGCAATATATCTGGCAATATTCTGGTGCTCTTCATTTTATTTCAATGTTCAGTATTCTGGTGCTACCTGACAGTGTTCCGCTACTATTCATAAGGTTTTCAGTGGGTAAACCTTCATAAGTAGTACATCTCTTCTTCTTCCTACTCTATCTTAGTCTGAAAGTTTAGCTGTCAACTGTCAACCATGGATGACCTTGCTTGCTCATATTTAAGATACAGGTGGCATAGCATGCAGAATCACAGCAACATGCCAGCCACCACTGTAGAACAAACTGACAGATGAGTGGTGTACCTTACATTATATATTATATTTGTTATTTGTCTCAGTTGCCATAATGCCTGGTCCATGAGATCATATACTTAGTTTTTTTCACTGTTGTATCCTAGTGAAGACCCAATAAATATTTTTTTAAATGAGTGAAATTGGCAAAGTAAATAATTTAGCATTAGATATTTTTAGAGTTAGAAAAAGCTTAACTATACTAATCCTATATTTTATAAAATCATACTCAAGCCACAAGAACCAGGTAGAGCAAAAATATATTAAAGGTGACAAATGTTTCTATTGGCAAACCCAAGACTAATGTGAAGGTCTTCTGATTCATAGCCAGTGATTTTTCTTCTGGTCTATTCTGTCTCATGCTGGCAATAATGCTGAGAAAAATATTACAGAAATACTTTGATATACTAGGTAATGTAACTCTGTTTAAATATAAGAAATTTACTGGTCTATTCCATAACTTCAGTATTTTCATTTATTCAGCAACTGTCTCAATAGACCATCTACCATGTGCAAGGCATTATTTACATTGCAGAGATTAACAAAAACCTTTGCGCTCAAGAGCTCATGATATGGAAAATGTAATAAACCCAACTAATGAAATGCAAGAAAGAATAATCTCAAATGAGTTGCAAAAAGTATTATTAGTCAAGAGAAGAAACTAATTATATCCACCTGGGACTGTTTGATATGCATTTTAAAGGATAAGAATGGAAAGTAAATGGGAAGTGGCATGAACAAATATATAGAGGGTAACCACATGCATTCTAGTGCTACAGTAATCAGTATAGTTGGGAAGATAGATTGGGACAAGCATATAAAGGGCTTTGCATATCTGAGTAAACTGAGTTTGGTCTTCATTTCCTAGGTTCTCAGCCATCACTTGCTGAATAAATAATAAATAAATAAAACAAGATCCATTGTATCTTCTGGAAAAGAGGAATGATATGGTGGAAATAGCACTTTAAAGAGATTAATCTGGCAGCTGGGTAAAAGACAGATTGGTACTGGGTGTGGAGGAAGACACATAGATCAGGTTAGATAAATATAAATAGGCCATGCAATAGTTAAGAGGATAAGTGGTCCTGAACTAGTAGAGTGGTAGTGGGAGTTTTCCACTAATGCTTTAATCAATTATACAGGCTTTGACAATTTTCATGGCAGGAAAACAATTCAGTGCTATGCTCTAGATCAGAAACTTTCAAACTTTCTTCTTTTCTTCTTTTTGTAACAAAAACCACAGTAAAAAATACAATTTATATCATGACCAATCACATGCACACACACACACATGCACACACAATTGAAATAAAATTTCACAGACATATTTTCTCCATAATACATAGATCCCTATTCTATTTTCTTCTTCACTTAAAACAATAACAACAATGACAAACATACTGATTGCAGTCAAGTACTAATGAGTCATAAATGAGCCCTGCTGGTTGATCAGATAAAGCACTTGACTGATAACCAATAAGTTGTTGGTTCAAGCCCACCAACTGCTCCATGGGAGAAAAATGAGGCTTTCTAATCTCACGAAGATTTACAATCTTGGGAACCCTATATATTTGTTGAAATTGACTTGATGACAGTGGGTACATAACTCACATTAGGATTCCCTGCGTGGTGCATATCATTAAGCACTCAATTACTAACCTAAAGGTTGGCGATTTGAATCTATACAGAGGTACCTTGGATGAAAGGTCTGACAATCTACTTCTGAAAGATTACAACCAACTATGACATGCATTTTTACTCTAAAGTACATGGGTTCACCATGAGTTGGAATCAACTTGACAGCAACTGATTGTTTTTGAGTTGCTTTTTGTTTTTGTTTTTAACTCACATTTACCTCTAAGTTATGGGATTTACTTTGCACCCATCTAACAACCTACCACAAGCTGCTAGAATAACAAACAAATCTATGTTGAAGGAAGTACATCTAGAATGTTCCTTATAATCAAGAATTGTGAGACTTCATCTCTCATACTTTGTACATGCTATCAGGAAGGACCATTCCCTGGAAAAGGACATCATGATTGGTAAACTAAAGGATCAACAAAAAAGAGTGCTAGCAACAGTGAGCTCAAACAAAACAATTGTGAAGATGGTGTGGGACCTGGCAGTGTTTCCTTCTGTTGTGCATAAGGTCATTATGAATCAGAATAGACTCAACTGTACCCAAAACTAGCCACCACCTACCAAGAGTTAAGCAATTTGACCAAAAGTAAATAATTTAAAACCTGGAGAAATCATGTTTTAGAAACATCTCTTTCAAATATTTTCAGAAAATTCACCTACCTCTCATATTGCTACTTCATTAATTTCTGGTCTAGTTATTTTACCACCAACCTCAACTAGAAATCTGCCTAATATTGTCTGCATGTAACTTCTTTCCTGCTCAAAAAATGTCCATGATTCCATATTGCCTAGTCCAAAAGACTAACTGCATGCCTTAACTCAAATTCCTTCACAATTTGTCTCCACCCTTCTAATCTTACTTCATTTTCCACAATGCCTCAATACACTTTTTCATGTTAAATTAATCTTAAGCACACAAATTTATATTGCTTATTCTTCTATATTATTATTGAGGAATGCCATGTAATCAGTTCTGATTCATAATGATCCTGTATAGGGTTTCCAAGGAGTGGCTGGTGAGTTTGACCCATCGACCATGCAGTTTAAACCAACCTTGTAGTCCAGTAAATTATCCTGCAGCACCACAGAATAAGTACTTAATAGAAACCTGGTTGGTTTTCTGATCAATCAGTTCTGTATTCTTCACTATCTCTATCACTGTGTCCAGTTTAACGAAAAATATAGTCAATATAGCCAACTAAGCAACTACATCAGAGATAAGGTAAACCATATACTTAAAAAAAATATATTGAAAATTGGCAATGGAAGGGTTCCAATGATGTTTTTTAATAATAAATGCAGCAGATAGCCAGCCAAGTGCTTGCCTTGGATCACTTCATCTGTTGCTGTTACTCTTCCTCTACTGTTAAAGTTCCTTTTTTATGTGACATCCTCTGCTATATAATTTGTTCTAGGAGCTCAAAACAGATATGTAGTTTATGTGGCAGTAATCCTCTTTAGAAAACATATGTATCTGATTTGGTTGAGAAGTCCTACCATATTGAATAAATGTCTTATGCATTCCCAATGTTTCATAAATTAGGTTCATTTCTGAAACCACTCCAGTTAATATTAAGTTGAGTTTTTTTGATAAAAGTAAGCAGAAGTTTCCCCTTGTCACGGAGCTGTTGGAAATTACAACAGATCTAGGTCAAGAACAGGTCAAGGAGACATCACATCACTTACATATGTTTTTCATTACATTTATGATCAATTCTATTTAATTGCTTTTGCTTAACTCTCCAGTTTTCCTTTTTTACAAACAGTTTTATCCATATGATATAAACATGATAAACTAAATTTTTGCTTAATCTAAATGTATCTGTCACTGTTTTGAGGCTGAATATCAGAGCTGGAAGGGTCCTTAGAATTTGAAGTACAAGCTCATTATAAGGGGCACCCCTTAGTAGTTGAAGGCTACTTTGTCTAAGATTATCTGCATGAAGGTACCAAGGTTCCTTTTAAAGTAGTGGCATCATTAGGGTTGCTTTAGATCAGTGTAGTAACTCATAGTGTGACTCCTCTAAAGCTGTGGGAAGGAGGTCAGCCTGCAAATCCATCGTTTGTGAACAGAGTGGCCTAGCCAGACCCAGTCCTTCCCCCCATGCACACCCATGCCCACACCTCCAAATGACTGAGTATTGCACAACAGAGGACTGTTTCTACCAGTCCCACCCCTTTGCAGTTCCTTTCCTCTCCCATTAACCAAGGGAAAGACCCTCGTCTCCCCCCAGGGGTGGGCCAGTACCCTATCCACATCATGATTGTCAAGTCACTAGGATGTATGGAAGCATGTAGTGTGATAACAAGTTGGCTCACTAGGAGACAGGAAACAACAACCCTAGTGATGTCACTGCCTTAAAGACACCTTCCCATACAAAATTGACCACATGGCCACCACCACTGCTATAACCACTGCTGACATGATCATAGATTCTGGGGTCAGTTTGTTATCAACCCCCTTTAACAGTCTCAAAGGATATAGTCCATACATCCACATCCCACTTGTGACACCACCACTTTGAAAAGGTTCACAGATTCACACATTGTTCACAATAAAGAAAACGTGATTATTCAAAAATATGCAAAAACATGTTTAGCACCAATCAATAAATTAAACCTACGGTAGTTGTCATTTTCAAGGGCTGTCAAGTTAGTTCTGACTCAGTGACCCAGTATAGCATTTCTGAGGAGTTGCTGGTGAGCTTGAATTGGTGACCTTGCCATACAAAGTGACTTTGCAATCCAGCACATTAACCCACTGCACTACAGCAGGACTCTCCTATCTACTTGGAAAATCCACAACTAGTCTGTCAGTTTGTCATACTGTGTTGGCTAACATGTTCCTATGAAGCTGAAAGTTATGCCACAGAGCTTCCTGACTAATATAGACTAGGAAATAGGAGAATATTCAGACTACTTCTGAATATTTAGCCACTGAAAATTTTATGAATAGCAGCAGAACATTTTCAGCTATACTGCCAGAATACTAAACCATTATGAATTACACCAAAATAGTGTCAGACATAGTACTGGAAGAAGAGCCCTTCAGGTTGGAAGGCACTAAAAATTTGACTAAGGAAGAGCTGCTTTATTGAATACACAAAGGATTTTGACTGTGTGGATCATTGAAAGCATTGCAAAAAGTGGGTACTGCACAAAACTTAAATGTGCTCATGAGGAACTTGTTCAAACAGAACAAGGATATATGGAATGGTTTAAAAACAGCAAAGGTTTGAATCATGGTTATATCCTTTCAGCATACTTATTTAATTTGTATAATAAGCACATAATCTAAGCAGATGAATTATTTAAAGAACATGGCATCAGGATTGGAGGAAGATTCATTAACAACCTACAATATGCAGATGATATCACCTTGCTTGCTGAAAATGAAGAGAATTTAAAATAATAATGAAGATAAAAAACTGCAGGTATCAGAATGGATAGCACCTACATGTAAGCAAAACAAAAATCTTCACAACTGGAACAATAATTAACATCATGAAAAATGGAGAAAAGATTGATATAGTTTAAGACTTCATTTTGCTTGAAGGCACAGTCAACACCCATGGAAGCATCAGTCAAGAAATCAAAGGATGTTTATTGTTGTTGTTGTTAAGTGCCATCGAGTTGGTTCCGACTCATAGCGACACTGTATAGGGTTTAAAGGACATTTAGCGCCAGGCAAATCAGCTGCAAAAGACCTCTTTAAAGTGTTCAAACTCAAATATATCAGTTTAAGGACTAAGGTAGACTGTGGAACAGACCATCAATTGCTCCTATGCAAGTTTAGGGTGAAGCTGAAGAAAATTAAAACAACTCCATGAGAGCCAAAATATGACCTTGAACATATGCCACCTGATTTAGAGATCATCTCAAGGACAGACTTTATGCATTCAGCACTAAAGATGGAAGACAAGAAGAGTTGTGGGATAGCATCAAGAACATCATAAAGGAAGAAAGCCAAAAGTCATTAAGAAGACAAGAAATAAGGAAAAGACCAAAATGGATGTCAGAAGAAAACTCTGAAACTTGCTTTCCAGTGTAGAGATGCTAAAGTAAGTGGAAGAAATGAGGAGGTAAAAGAGATGAATAGAAAATTTCAAAGGGCAGCTCAAGATGACAGAAAACTTTTATAATGAAATGTGCAAAGATCTGTAGTTAGAGAACCAAAAGTGAAGAACATGCTCAGCATTCCTCAGGCTGAGGGAACTGATAAAAAAAATTCATGTGTCAACTTGAAATATTGGAGGAATCTACTGGAAAAATATTGAATGGTGCAGAAAGCATCAAAAGTAGAAAGAGGAGGCGGGGCTTGATGGTGGCTAGGGTGGAGGTGCAGTGAAGTTCACTGTCAGCAATACCACAGACTACCAGGCAAAGCAGATCTAGGGCAGAACTCCAAAACTTGGAACCACAGAGATAGGAATATGTAAAAAGTTTGAAGGCTTATAGCTTGTGGAAATTGGAGCTTAAGTAAAAAGTCACGCACTTTTGAATCTGCCCGGCTGGGCTCAGAGGCCCGGAGCCAATATCTTGGGCGACACCAAACAGCAAGACCAAGCATGGGGAGCGGAAACACCACATAAAAACGCTGCTGGAACCTTGGAACAAAGGTGGACAATATACTTTGTCAGTTTTGTTTTGTTCTGATTTTCTTTCTTTCTTTTTTTTTTTTTTGGTATCTGGTCATTGGCATGCCCACTGTTTGCCCACCTCTATTCTGGCGACTAAAGGGGAAGCCTGATCGTGTGGACACCCCCCACCCTCACCTCTAGAGGGTTCTTCTGCCATGCATGCGCACAGATACTCAGCCCAAGAGCAACCCCTGAACGTTTCTTATTTGTTTTGCTTTGTTTTTAATATGGGAAAGGGTAAGACAGGGTTGTAGAGAAGGAAAGAGAGTTTAAAAACCAAACAGGCCAAAAATTAAATAGCATAACAACCAACACTGGCATCTTGAAATCTCTCAGGCAGCTTTGAAAGCAAGAAGCTGAAGAGAGGACATTAAAGTCATACTCACATTAGGCTACAGATTTTTTTTTTCTTTTTCTTCTTTCCCTCCTCTCCTTTTTCTGTAACTAGAGACTGCAGTATTCAGTCTAGTTTTTATTTTATAGTCTTTTTTTTTTCTTTCTCTTGTTTTATTTCACTGGTGGTGTTTTGATGTTATATGCCCCCCTTCTACATTTGGAGAACTCTTTGTTTCCCTATATTACACAAGAAGAGTCAGCAACTGCTGCCATATAGCCAAGCTACAATCATACTCTATAAAACACCAAAACCCAAGCAAGACTCAATACCAACTGCCATATACCAGGGAAACAGACAACACCTCTGAAAGTTACTCTGAGTTAAGCAATAAGAAGAGTAAAAAGGGAAGCCCACACCCTGATCACATCTCCCTGAAAGCAATCAGAAAGCATAAAAAATACCAGAAAACATACTCAATTAAGTATTAAGACCACAGATAAACACAAAACATGTCCAAGAAGAAAAAGTAGATGACCATATCAGCACATGTCCAGAAACAGGATAAAATGTCTGAGAACAATGACCTAGAGGTAGACCTGGACTCCATTGTGGAAGGAGAGCAGGTCTTGAAAATGCCTGAGAAGGAATTCAGAAAAATTATTACAAAATGTTTCAAAACATTTTACAATGGAGTTGAGAAAAACAAGGAAAAAGTCAGGAAAGTGCTACAGGAACAATCAAATAAGATAGATACAGCATTGGAAATAATTAAAAACCTACAGAGAGAGGCCCAAATGATCAATAACAATATCAGAACTAGACAATACTCTGAAAGGACAGAGGAGTAGACTAGATGAGATGGAAGGCAGAACCAGTGAGCTGGAAGACAAATATCTCAAAACCACTAACATAGAAGAACAAACAGAAAAAAGGATAAAAAAATCTGAAGAAGGTCTAAGGTTCATGTTGGAAAACATGAAGAGGAATAATTTAAGAATGATTGGCATAATTTAAGAAGAATCACACAAGTCCAAAAAAGAAATAGTTGAAGAATTGCTGGAAGAAAATTTCTCTAACATCCTGAAAAGTGAAAAGATAAACATTCAAGAAGCTCAACGAACTCCAGGAAGGATAGACCCCAAAAGAAAATCACCAAGATATATCATAATCTAGCTCTCCAAAATCAAAGATAAGGAGACACTTCTGAAAGCAGCCAAGGAATACAGAAGTGCCACATACAAAGGCAAGCAAGTCAGATTAAGCTTGGATCTCTTAGCAGAAACCATGCAAGCAAGAAGGCAATTGTTGTTAAGTGCCATGGAGTCAGTTCCAACTCATAGCGACCCTGTACAGGGTTTCTGAGGCTGTAAATCTTTACGGGAGCAGAGCGCCTCATCTTTCTCCCATGGAATTGCTGGTAGTTTCAAACTGCTGTCCTTGAGGTTCACAGCCCGACACAGAGAAGTGGTTATTTTGGGGATACAGTTTGAAGGTTAAGAATATATACAGATAAGCCATAGATTTGGGTGAAATACTTATAAAATATATTATTTTAAAGGTACTTTAAACTTATATCACAGACTGAACTCTTGATTCAAACTCCATACCCAACCCTCAAATCTGTTATTCTCCCATTTCTCCCCATTTTAGTAAATGATACTGTCACCACTCCTGGTTAACCGAAAACAAAAATTCCTTCTTTTCCTTCATCATCCTTATTGAATCCATTAACAAGTGCTGTTTATTCTTGATCCCTCCAAATTATATCCCAAATCTAACCACTTTTCTCTGTCTCCACAGTCACAAGTCTAATCTAATCAATGATAATCTCTTGAAAGGAATAATGTAATAGCTTCCGAATTGGTCTTCCCAAGTTCTTTCTTGCAATCTGTTCTCTATAGAACAACCTGATGTGGTGATGTAGGTTAAACACTGGACTGCTAACCACATAGTTGACTGTTCAAACCCACCATCTGATCCTTAGAAACCCTATACAGGGTCAGTATGAGGTGGAATCAATGCAATGACACTTAACAATAGCAACAACACATGTCTAAATTAGCAAAAATATTTAATTTTAATATAGTACAAAGTATCATGGTTTTCTTTTATTTTTATTGACAATATTCTATGTTTTTTTCTAAAAATTAGAAGTCTTAGCTATTATGCTTATCTTTATGATCCATCTCAATTTTATATTTGTATATGTGTATAGTAAGGATTCATTTTTATATGCATATTCAGCTATTCAAGTACCATTTTCTGAAAGAAAGAAATCCTTATTGCATCATGTTGGTGCCTCTGTTTACAATCAACTGATTGTCTAATGTTGACTCTAATGTTACTCACTCTATTGTGGTCCATTAGTATAAATGTCTTTCATTATGCCAGTAGTATACTCCTTTGTATACTATAGCTTTATAATAAGTCTTGGATTCAAATAATGCAAACTCTCCACTTTGCTCTTTTTTTTCTTGTGAATTGGGTAAAGGTTTACAGAGCAAATCAGTTTTCCTTACAACAAAACAATAAAACAACATTTTGTTTCAAGTCATTAATTGCATTCTTAAAATGCAACATTACTTATCCCAATTACTCCCATTTTCATTTCTCTTTCTTTCCTAACACTTCTGAGTTTGTCCTTAGGTGAATTCTGCCCTTTGATTTCAAATGGTTGATTATTTTAAGGAGTGCACACCTGCCTAGTGTTTTCACTATATAGATTTGTCTAATGTTTGGCTGAAAATGGAGTCACTGGGTGAGTTCATTTCCAGGCTTGAAGGATGTCTAAAGGGCCATCATATCAGGGGTTCCACCAGTCTCTATCAAACCAGTAAGTATATTTATTTATTTATTTTTTATGATATTGAGGGGTTTTTCTTCTTCTTCTTCTTCTTTTTGGGAGGGGTGTTATTAATATGACATTTATTCTTTTTTTTTAAGTTTTTATTGCACACTGACTGATAGTTTACATGAGAGAACATCAGCTTTACACCATTGTTTCATTGCAATGATTAAAATCTCTTCTGTACATCATGATTCAACAGAATTTGCTTCCATTTCCTGTGGGGTTTTTTATGGGGGGGGATGTACACAGTAACACTAAAGAATATATAATAATTTAATCATCCAAAGGGCATTATAAACCCCTCCATGTAACATCAGTTAACACTATATCTCTATATTCATTTTAGCTCTTTTTTTGTTTTTTAAACATCAGACATATATAATAATTTAAACCACCAAAGGGCACATTCTACCTCCTGGCCACCAGCTCTCAGTCCCTCTAATTCCATGAATTTAGAGTCCTCAGCTGCTCCCTTTCTGCATGCCGTCCCCCTCACCTTCATCTCTGATTTCACTGCTTCTCTAGATAGGGTCCCTCATTCTACTTGTGCTCTTCTTCCTTAATGGACCTAGGGTCCTCTGTTTCTGT
Source organism: Chrysochloris asiatica (assembly GCF_000296735.1). NCBI lineage: Eukaryota > Metazoa > Chordata > Mammalia > Afrosoricida > Chrysochloridae > Chrysochloris > Chrysochloris asiatica. The sequence goes on along the minus strand of NW_006408677.1, from coordinate 6,545,619 downwards.
AATGTAAGATTTACTACACCCCTACTTTTGTACAAAACTTCTACCTTTACAATTGCGACAGTCGCAATTTGTCATGATAACAATTACTCACTATTCGATCATAAGAATTGTATCCCCATCTCTTTTCACCAGATCCATCTCGACAAGTTAAAAACTATTCAGTGGGGACGTTATCTTCCCCCTCACACTTTTAAACTATACTCCTTCTTGAAAACTTGTAATCTAGTCACCTCATTCCTTTATTACTCCCTCATTTTACATAGCCAATGTCTAAACTGCCTGTCCCTATCTAGCCTGATGTGAAGACTCCTTCCCTCTCTGTTGGAATTTTTACTGACTACATCCATGGGCATAGGTCAAGTTCCATAATTGTAGGAATTTACCCTTGTTTTTTTTTTATCAAAAAATTTTTTTTTTAATATTCCTCTAGTCAACTTCTGATTATCAAGCCATCAAGGCTAGCTAGGTCAAATGGGTAATATCTGGAAGTGTGGGAATTCTTGTGCATCTCCCCTTACTTCATATCAGCTGGACTCTTCACTCTCAGCTCTATCCCTCAATGGTTATGTCCTTGTCCATGGGCTCAGGGGTCCCCAGGTCTCACCACACTTCAGACCAACCAGCTCTTCCTCTTCTCTTCATCATCACCTGGTTAATAGGAATCTATGGGATGTGATTGAACTCAGCCCATTTCTTCATTTCTCCTGGCCCCTTCTTCCATTCACCAGATCAATGTGATCGCTAGCAAGCTTACATGCTTAATTACTTGACTTAATGGCTTCCCAGCAAACAATTTGCATATTCTTGTAGAGCCAATCATATTGCCATTATTGCTTTGTTTTGTTTCCTGCTGATCTTTCTTTGAAGATGTATCTTCTGTCACTCTAGCTATTCCAGGCTGGTCTGCTTGTTCTTTCTAGGGGGAATGTCCCAACTCAGAAGGTTCTGGATGGGGCTCAGGATTCCAAATAAGATCCTATACACTGCAAAGGCTCCGCAAAGGCCTATTTCACTGGGCAAGTTCTATAACCCATTTCAGGTATTCCAATCAGTTATAGACTTAAGCTTACAAGCTTTCTGTAATCATGTTTACCGATATTCCTTTCTATCCCACTCAAGTGTCTATTTTACAACAGTAGGCAAGTGAAACCAATATTCATAAAAGAGTCAAGCATCTTAGTATTATTTCCCCTCCTTAGACAATGTCTCAATCATGTTATCACAGAGCCCTGTTTTTCCAAGGTTGAGCATGCATCGCTATTTACCTCTGTCTCATTTAGTCTGTGCAAACCTGCCTCAGTGTTCCCCTCTATACATTGTTCTATCACCTCCTCCCCTTTTGTGTATTGCCATTTGTTGAAGATAAGTTGGATGTGTAGAAGGGTTTATTTCTGGAATCTCAATTCTGTTCCATTGATCTCTGTATCTTTCATTGTACCATTACCAGACTGTTTTGACCACTGTAGCCAAGTAGTAAGTTTTTAAATCAGTGAGTGAGAAGATTCTTCTTAAGCAGAGCTTTGCTTATCCTGGATCTCTTTCCTTTCCATAGAAAGTTTGTAAATTTTTTTCTTTTCCATATCTCTAAAGAGTGTCATTTGAATATGGATTGGGATTGCATTAGATGTGTAGATTGCTTTGGGTAGTATTGACATTTTCACAATATTAAGTCTTCTATCCAGGTATATGGTATATTCTTCCATTTTTGTAAGTCTCTGTTGGCTTCTTGTAGTAGTGTTCTGTATGGGTTTTTTTGTTGGTTTGTTTTGTTTTTGTATTGGTCCTTTGTTTCTCTGGTTACATTTATTTCTAAATATTTCATCCTTTGGGTGACTATTATAAATGGTATTGCTTTCCTAATTTCCTTTTCAGTGCTCTCATTATTATTATAGAGTAATTCAACTGATTTCTGTATGTTGATCTTGATCCCTGCTACTTTGATAAATCTTCCAATGAGTTCCAGTAGTTTTTGTTGTTGTTGTTGTTGTTGTAGTTGAGTAATTGGGGTTTTCTGTGTATAGGGTAATATCATCTGCAAATAGAGTTTTCTTCTTCTTTGTCAATTTGAATGTCTCTAATTTCCCTATCTTGCCTTATAGCTTTGGCTAAGCAATGTTGAACAGGAGTGGTGATAAAGGGCATTCTTGTCTGGTTCTTGTTCTCAAAGGGAAGGCTTTCAGTTTCTCTACATTGAGGGTGATGTTGGCTGGTGGTTTTGTATATATGCTCTTTATTATGTTAAGGAATTTCCCTTCCATTCCAATTTTGTTGAGTGTTTTTATCAGGAATGGATGTTGGATTTTGTCAAATGCCTTTTCTGCATCAATCCATATGATCATGTGGTTCTTTTCTTTTTTCTTATTTATATGGTGGATAATGTTCATCATTTTTCTAATGTTGAACCAAGATTCAAAAGATAGCCAAGCACCTTAACATTATTTCCTCCCTTTTCCCCATTCCAACCATGTCTCAATCACTGTATTCCAGAGCCCTGTTGTTCCAAGGTTGTACGTACATCATCATTTACCTCTATCCCACTTAGCCCATGCAAACCTGCCTAAATGTTCTCCCATCCGCATTTTTCTTCCAGCGTCATATTAGTTTTTAAAAAACATGTCCATTTGTATTCCATAAATTCCTGGATCCTTGTTTTTTGCCAGTACTTTCAGTGCAGCCTAGACTTCTTTCTTCAATACCATCAGTTCTTGATCTCAACTTTTTGAAACGGTTGATCATCAACCAATTTTTTTTCATACAATGACTCTGTATTCCTTGTATCATCTTTTTTTTTTTCCCTTCTATGATCTTTTGATGATTTCTACATCGTTCAGTGTTTTGCCCATTGAATCCTTGAATATTGCAACTCGAGGCTTGAATTTATTCTTAAGTCCTTTCAGCTTGAGAAATGCTGAGAGTGTTCTTCTCTTTTGGTTTTCTATCTTCAGTTTTTTTGCACATTTCATTATAAAACTTGATTCTGTCTTCTTGATATGCCCTTTAAAATTTTATGTTTAGCTATATTTTACCTTCTTAATTTCTTCGTTACTTTAGCTTCTCTAGGTTTAAGAATAAGTTTCAGAGTGTTTTGTGACATCCAGTATGTATTTTTCTCTCTTTATTTCCTGTCTTTCAATGACCTTTTACTTTCTTCATGTAATATGTTCTTGATGTCATCCTACAACTCTTCTGGTTTTTGGTCATTATTGTCTAATACATCAAATCTGTTTTTGAGATCTTCTCTAAATTCAGTGGTATATATTGAAGTTCATATTTTTAGTCTCATGGACTAAGTTTAATTTTCTTCAGCTTAAGCCTGAACTTGCATATAAGCAATTGATGGTCTGTTCTACAGTTGACCCTTGGCCTTATTTTGACTGATGATATTGAGTGTTTACATCTCTTCCTGCAGATGTATTTTATCTGATTCTTGTATATTCCATCCCAGTCTTTAGTAACCACTAATATGCTTCCTGCTGTGCCTTCATTTTCAACTGTTTGCTACCTAATGAGGCTGGTAAAAAACAGATGGAACTAACTCTAGACAAATTTGTTTGGTAGAATGGCTCAGGATATTAAAAAAATTACAGATAGCTGTTGATAGGCCGTCATAGAAAAATTAGTTTTCTAATCAATGAAAAAAAGACATGAAATGAGTGATGGGCAAGACTGTGTTCTCAATAATTTTCCATCTTTAATCAGAAAATTAATATATTTAGAAAATTTGGATACAATAAAGGCATTGCATGAATATTTATTATTGAAACCATGTTTAGGACAAAAAAAAAGTTAGAAAATTTGGATATTCAAACTTTCGACCTTAAAGTTTATATTTGGTTATTGTATTTTACAAATGCTGGTCTTTCCTGAAAACCATGAGAAGTTGATGAAGACCAAATCAAATAATTGTAAAATGAAAAAACTTACTTTTATGGAGGAAATTCAATGTAATCCTTATATCAACATTAGTGTGTGTGGTTAAGAGACAGAATCTAAAGGGAGTGAGAGTCAATATAATTGGTCATTTAATGTTGGAACCAACTCAAAGGCACTTAACAACAACAATATTAGATTAAACCTGAATTTGACTTCACTGTCTAATGAGAGAATTCATCTTCTAATACTTAGTGCCTGATGAGCCTCCTGGAATCACATGTACTAGACATGTGTTGGGGGAGAGGGAGAACATTGTTTATTAAGAATTCAATTTTAATTTGTGACTTAATTTTCAAATTTTCAGTTATCTTATTATAGGGTTAAAATCACAGTATCTATAAAGCCAAACTTGAGATAGTTGGGCTAAGAATCACTTAAGTATCTATCTAGGCTTCACCAATAATTAACTTGTCCTAAGCTGTGGGTTAATGCGCCAGACTGCAAAGCCATTTGAACTGCAAGGTTGGTGGTTCAAACTCACCAGCCACTCCTCGGAAACCCTATACAGGGTTGCTATACAGGGGTGCTATGGGTCAGAACCAACTCAATGGCACTTAACAACAACAACAGCCTGACTCAAGCCATGGTATTTTTAATAACCTCATATGCATGTGAAAGTTGAACAGTGAATAAGGAAGACCATAGAAGAATTGATGCTTTTGAATTATGGTGTTGGAGGAGAATATTGAAAGTGCCATGGGCTGCCAAAAGAACAAAGAGATCTGTGTTGGAAGAACTGCAGCCACAGTGCTCCTTGGAGGCCAGGATGGCCAAACTTTGTCTCTCATACTTCAGACATATTGTCAGAAGGGACCAGTCACTGGAGATGGATATCATGTTTGGTAAGGTGGAGGGTCAGAGAAAAAGAGGAAGACCCCCAGTGAGATGGATCAGCAAAGTAGCAGCATCAATGGGCTCAAGTGTGGCAACAATTGTGAGGTTGGCCCAGGACCAGGCAGTGTTTCATTCTGTTGTGCATAGGGTAGATATGAGTCAGTACTAGCTCAATGATACCTAACGACAACCTGATTTTATTATCTTACTTTGCCTTACATGGTACTTTTTTCCCTAAGTAAAAATAATTTGTATGTGGAAAAACACTTTGAAATAGAACTCAGCAACTTTTAGCTTGAATATTTACAAATATCTCTTTTTTAGGAGAAGAGGGCAGTCAAGAAATTAAACATCTGCTGCAAAAAAAAAAAAAAAAAAAATCTTAAAAGTGTTAAAGAGCAAAGATGTCACTTTGAGGACTAAGGCATCTTTAACCAAATCCATGGTATTCTCAATCACTTCATATGTATGTAAAAACTGGAATATAAAGAAAACTATAGAAGAACCAATGCATTTGAATTATGGTGTTGGTGATAAATATTAAAACTACCATGGACAGAAAGAAGAATGAATAAACTTGTCTTGGAAATACAAAAAACTCCTTTGAAAGGAGGATGGTGAGACTTCATCTCAATTACTTTGACATATTTTCAGGAGGACCCAGTTATTGGATAAAGAAACCATGTTTGATAAAGTGGAGGGTCAGTGATAAACAGGACAACACTAAGGCAGATAGACTTGTTGTAAAAATGGGCTCATGAGTTCTTCTCTAAAGTGCAGTCATTAGTAAGGTTTGAAAATATTTAAAGCTCATTGTATTTATCCAATTGCAAAGGATTTCCAGTTTAACTACTCTAAGGAGCTCTGGTAGCATCGTGGTTATGAATCGGGCTGCAAACTGCAAGGTCAGTGGTTCAAAACTACAAGCTCCTCCGTGGGAGAAAGATGAGGATTTCTGCTCCCATAAAGATTTACAGCCTTGGAAACCCTATACAAGGGTCAGTATGAGTTGGAACTGACTCCACGGCACATAACAACAACAACAACAAGGTTCTGATGTGCTGCTGTTGTTGAATGCTGAGGAGGCCTCATAGTAAATCTGCATAAGGTTTCCAAGGAGAGCTTCATGGGTTTTAACTGCCAACTTGTGGTTAGCATTCTAGTGCATGCCCTATGGTTTCATAAATACTAAGGCATTTAATAAGGAATTGTAAGAATTTTTTTTTTTTTTTTTTTCTGTTGGAATCCATACCTGGGGCAAGGGTGTCCTCACACGTGATTATTCAGAAAAGGTAAACAGAATCCAGATTCCAAAGTATCTTTTATGATACGAGCAAGATTAAGAAGTTTACATTTTATTCTTAAGGCACTAGGAAGCTTCTTTTTAGCTAGTCATGGTACTATTAGATTTAGATTATCAAAAATGTAAACTGATAGACCTCTGGACTAGTGGTGGGAAAGAATAGGCTGAAAAGACCATTTAAGAGGTGAGAGATGTTGATGCATAAACTAAGTTAGGGTCTGTGGAAGTGATGAACAGTAAATGGATTTGAGAGCAGTTTGGGAGGTAGAATCAACAACATTTGATGACATGTTAGATGTGGGAGATCAGGGACAAGGAGTAGGTAAGAAGGACATCCTATTTCTGGTACCATTTATTTAAATTAAAGACAATAAACAAATAGTCAAATCTGTAACCAAATTGATTTGTATTGCTACATTGACTTAATTACTTTTTCTTTTAAAAATGTTATGGGAAAGTAAGTATAACATAGGTTGTGGATATAGACCTAGATTCAAACTTTGACTCTATGCCTTAGTCACTGCATGAACTTGGAAAAGCTGCTAATCTTTCTCTGTGTGAGTTTCCTCATCTGAAAATAAAGATAAGTACCTATTTTGCAGGGTTGTATTAGGGACCAAATGAGTTAATATATGCAATGTATTTAAAACAATACTTGTTGTTATGTGCCGTGGAGTCGGTTCCGAGGGTCATAGCGACCCTGTACAGGGTTTCCGAGGCTGTACATCCTTATGGGAGCAGAAAGCCTCATCTTTCTCCTGCGGAACAGCTGGTAGTTTCAAACTGCTGACCCTGAGATTTGCAGCCTGGTTCGTAACCACTACACTACCAGAGCTCTTTAGAACAACACTTAACACTTAATAATTACTGAAGAAATGTCAGGAAAATCTGTTTTTGTTGTCATTATATTTATTAGTTATAATCCATTATCATAAATACTACTAAGTCTATGTCTTATTTTTAGGCCTTTTCAGGTGCCATGTTTGGAATATGAATGCATGTCAATGATTCCTAATTTCTCCATAGTGGTGATGGTGGTTGTGGTGGTGGTTGTGTGCCATTTGGTCAGTTCTGACTTATAAGGACCCTGTGTACATTTCTGAGTTTGTAAATCTTTATGAGAGCAGAAAGCTTCGTCTTTTTCCCACGGAGAAGCTGGTGGATCCGAATTGCTGACTTTGCAGTTAGTAGCCCAACACATAGCCACTACATCATATACGTACATTTAGTGATTATTTAGCCCAATGATTTGGGTCTATTTCCAACCACTTCTTTTACTGAGTAAGATAGACCAAAGGCTCTCTGAGTTGGCATTTTCTAATTTTTCTCTGGGAAGCAAAAGCAATGATATAACTTAGATGATTGAAATGATATATGAGAATAGTATAGAGCAGATTCTTTGAGTAGTTTCTATTATTTTCCATTTGAAAACAGAGTCTTAGTAAAGTTAAATAACTTGCTGGTAATCACACAGATAGGTTAGAGTTAGGATTCAAAGCCCACAAATTTAACTCATAAACAGTTAAGTATTTTACAAATTTGTTTGTGGGGAATATATGTCCCTGACCTCCAGGAGTTTATAGCAAAGAACTATACAAAATCATGTAGAAGCAGGGGCCCAATTTTATGTCACAGGTAATAAGTACTATAGAACTATCTAGAAAGAAGTTTTGTTTGGTTTGCTCAGTCAGGTAAGGCTTCCTAGGGGAAATGGGGCCCAAGCTGGCTCTTAAAGCAAAATGTAAGACATAAAATATTTGAATAAAAGTTAGAGGAAGGAGATAAAGCTACTCCAGGCATTCAAGAATAGAATGAAGTACAGAGAGAAGAATGTACCAGCATGTACTGAAAGGATTCGGGCCTGGCAATGAGAGTCATGGGAGTGCAGTGGGTCTATACCATAAACACTAAACTGTGAACCACAAGGCCCATGGTTCGAGCCTGTCAGCCACTCTGTGGGAGAAAGATGAGCTTTCTGCTCCTGTGAAGATTCAAAGTCTCTTAAACCCTAAACAGGGGAGCTATGAGTTGGAACCAACTGATGGCACTTAAGAAGAAGAACAACAATTAGAGTCATGTTAGAGAGCAGAGAACTGAGGTTCAGTCATGCTGTAGGATAAGAACTGGACTTATAATTGCAAGGTTGGCAGTTCAAACCCACCAGCCCCTCTTGGAAATCCTGCATAGAGTTGTCAGTCAGAACCGATTCAAAAGCACTTAACAACAACAATGAGCTTCATGTTAGGAAGCAGAGGATTGAGGTTTGGTGATGCTATAAGGTAAGCAGGGGACTAGTAATTGCAAGGTCAGCTGTTTAAACCCATCCGCTTTTATTGGAAACCCTCCACAGGGTTTCTATGAATCTCAACCAAATTGATGGCACAAAACCCACAACAATATGGTAGGGTAAGCTAAGGAGATGGATGGGCTTGAATGCCAATCTCAGGGGTTTCTCTCTGACTCTGAGTTGTTTATTTAGTAAGTGAATTTCTGCTTGTCCTAGACATTCTTACTGTTGTTATCCATTAAATAGAATATGAGATTAATTTGCTTTCCAAAGTTCTGTTATACACTGGGTTTGTAAAGGGAAATGTGACAAGATGAGCCCAGGTGTCCAAAGGGAATCATAGCTCTTGTCTTCAATATGATATGAATCACCACTGAAGCTTCTGGGATTTTCATGCCAACCAGAAGCTAAGGGATACATTATTTAATATTTAAAATGATACATTTTTTCTCTCTCATTTCTCTAATGAGCCGGTGTTTCTTTCAATGCTCTGCCAGTTCTAGCAGCTCCAGCTGTTGCTGTCACACTTAATAAGGCCTTTGTGGAGCTTAGATATTATGCCACAGCACCAACGTTCCCACAGCCCAGAAAAAGAGCTTTGAGATGAGTTGTTCTTTCTGTGTTAGTTGATTTTTAGATTTCAATCTGACAAAGATCCCAGGTTAACCTGCAACTTTTTCTGATTATCACTGAGCAGGTAAGAAACAATAAATTTACTCACTCTAATGTCACAACAAGGTCACTTACATAGCTGGTAGCTTGTCGAATTGCATGACATGATCCAAGCTAGTGCAAGACTCAAGATGTATTAAATGTCGGTGCCCACATTTGCAAAGTCAGGCATCTGAATTGTGCCTGGTATGAAGCATTAGGCCGTGGGTGGTTCTAGGAAATTGAGCTCAAGGGCGGGAACATCATAACTTCAGAATTATTGGCATTGGTATGGCTATTTTCACCCAGTGTGATGGGAATGTGTTCATGAAACAAGCAAAATGATTCTGAAAACTAGCATACATATATGAAATGTGGGGAATTGAAAAAGGATGTTCTCATACTTGCTTTAATCTTACTGACATTTTTTATTTTCTGTTTTACTTTGTGTCTGTGTGTCAGTCAAATCAAATATAATTGGTGTGTGTACTATTTGGTGATTCTACTGCTGTTTGTAGAACTTATGTAGATGTTCTAAAATGTGTAACTAATGCCAGAATATCCCAAATAAGATGTCCATGTAATGGAAACAATACTGTGTACTCTAATACACACATAAGCATGCAGAAGTCTGATCTTGAGGGACTCAGATAACATTTAGCTGACAGTTTTAATAGACTTTCATAGAAAAGAATGTCAGTTTAAAATAAATAAATAAAACAGCTCACATTTCCACTGACAAAACATCAGAATGGTTTATATTGTTAAAACTGAAAGAGGGTTGAACCAAAATGTTGAAAAATAGATATACATAGATACATTGTTGTTGCTACTGTTACATGCCATTGAGTAGTTTCAAACTCATAGTTACCCTGTAAATGATTTCTAGGGAGCATCTGGAAGATATGAACCAATGATCTTGCAATCCAGTACTTATTCTATAGCACTACACCAGTATTCTATATAAATATATAGATGTTTTATAGGATTAAATAAGGTAAATGTTAGATAGAAGAGAGTGGATTCATTTGTGAATGAAGTATTGGAGTGCTTTATAAGATGATCCTGTTTACTAATAGAATCGTAAACTGTAAAGTTATATGGATGAGGGAGGTTGGGGATACTCATTTGGGAAGCTATGATAGAGCTGGATGGAGGACTCTTAAACTGAACTGAGATTGTACCCTGGATTTTATGAGTATGTGTTGAGGTTGCTTCAATTACAAAATAATCGAATTTCTTATTGGCTAGAACAGTGAATTCTAACCACTTAGCTTCCATGTTTTGCATAGAGGGTTGATAGTTATTTCACAAGGTGAATTTAGAGGATAAGGAGATGAAATTACTGCTCATTAGGCATCCAGTAAAGTAGAAGAGGGGGCTATTGGCAAAATCCAATGGAGGGGTTTGCACCATCCCTAGCTTTGCATATGAAAGTCATCTTTCCCTGGACATTCTTTGCCTCTGCATCTGTCTAGACAATCCCTAAAAGCCCAGCTCAGGTGAAGCCTGCTTCACGAAACCTCCCTTGATTTCATGTGGTTCACCTCTACCAGATGTGATATTTTCTGTAACTATGGAACATTAGTTCTGGGGTTCAAGGAAGTACGGAGACATTGGGATGGAACAAAGTAACCAGAGGGTTATGTTTTGTATGAGGGGGCTTCAAAAATTTTGTGGGGAAAAATCTATTATCTTCTAACTCTATTTCTTTCCCCATGAACTTTTGAAGACCCCTCATAAGCCAGCACTCCTGAATTTATAAGTTTGGTAGACCTTGTCCAGTTTTATCTTTTCAATTTATAGATGAGACAACTGAGGCAGAGATGGAAATGACTTACACACAATCATTTAGTGACAGAACCAAGACTAGCATACAGGTATGCCACTATGTTTTGAGTCCCTTTTTATTATATTCCCACAGCAGAATTGGCTATGCTTTAAAGGATTCGGTGTAAAATTAGAATGCAGGATCCCCTGTTAAAAAATTAGTAAGAATTCAAGATAGTGAGAGCAGTCTTCAAAATGCATGCCTTGTGCAACTGCACAGTTTACACACCCACGAAGGAGGCTTTGTCACACAGAAAGTATTGACTCTATCTTGTATTTGTAGGTCATTCTATAATACTTGGATGAATGAATGGATTACATTAAGACTTATCTGTCAGGACAAGGAGCTCTGGTAGCATAGTGGTTATGAGTCAGGTTGCTAACTTCAAGGTCAGCAGTTCAAAACTACCAGCTGTTTCACAGGAGAAGATTAGGCTTGCTGCTCCTGTAAAGATTTACAGCCTCAGAAAACCTATACAGGATCACTATGAGTTGGACCTGACTTCATGGCACACTACCACCACCACCATCTCAGGATTATAAGAATAGGATATTAGACAAATATGCTTTGATGGAAGCAAAGGAGAAAAAGCTGTCTGGAACATGAGACATGGAAATACACACATTTGTGTTGAAATTTTTGTATCTGAGGATTTGCAGCTGAGCTGAGGTTGCTACAAGAGTTTTCCCATACAAGTAATAGTAAAGTAACCAACACAGAGCCTCTGACTGGTAAGAAAAAATAATTTCTTAATTTTTCTGCCTATGACTGGGCAGAAGCTTTTGTAACCATATCAGGACTGAGGGTTGGGGGAGAAAGAAAAATTTACTGCCTACCGGACAACTATGTTTTGTTGTTGTATGCCATCAAATAGGTTTCAACTCATAGTGGCCCTGTATAGACTTTGAACTGCCAAACTTGCTGAAAATTCCCATTGAAAGCTCTGTGCTTATCTGCAACTCATTTGGTACCCATAATGTGGAAAGTTTATTCAACTTTAATTTTTCAGTGAGAATTGTGAAAGCTGAACCAATTGAGATGTCTGTGGTGTTGGCTACTGTGTTTATGGTTAATCTTCAAACCTCTTCAATTAGGGCACAGACAAGATTGAGTTTTTCCTCACAAATTAATGTGAATGGTCTGCCACTGCAGACATAATCTTCAACATCATTTCATCCCTTCTTAAAATTAGTTATCCAAGTTATCCATTTGTAAACTGATGATTTCTTTGGGACATTGTCCCCACAAACTTTATGTAAAGTATCAATGACTTTACCATTTTTCTACCCTAATTTCACCATAATTTAATATTTGTTCTTGCTTTAACTTTAGCAGAATTCGTATTCCTAAAATAGGGGATGTTTTCACCGATGTCTTATTCTTCTTAGTGCCTCAAACTAGATCCTGTTCAGACATGTTAAAACAGATTAGTATGAGTTTATTTTGGTGACGTTTTTTAAAAAATCATGCATAGAATTTTTTCATACACGTTTCCAAGATTTTTGAAGACCCCACAGGTGTAAGATTGAATCGCCGACCTTGAGGTTAAAACCCACAGTGTTCAGTGCATTAACCCACAGTGCCACACCAGGACACAAACTCTCTCTCTCCAAATATATATATATTGGGTAAGTCAAAAATTATCCACACCACTCTGGCTATAGAATTTATTTTAACCAACTTTTAGAA
>NW_006408677.1:6524715-6531321 GCF_000296735.1 Chrysochloris asiatica | reverse complement strand
AATGCTGTTTATTGGTCCAGTGGTGAGGATTTTTGTTTTCTTTACATTGAGATGTAATCCATATCGAAGGCTGTGCTCTTTGACATTCATCAGTAAATGTTTTAAATCCTTTTCACTTTCAGCAAGCATATCACAGGTTGTTAATGAGTCTTTCTCCAATCCTGATGCTACGTTTTTCTTCATAGAACACAGCTTCTCAGATTATTTACTCAGTATACAAGTTGAATAAATATAGTGAAAGAATACAGCCATTTCACACACCCTTTCTTTATTTTAAACCACCCAGTGTTCCTGTGTTCCGTTCGATCAGCTGCCTCTTGGTCCAGGTACAGATTCCTCATGAGTACAATTAAGTGTTCCAGAATACTCATACTTCACAATGTTGTCCATAGCTACTCATGATCCACACAATCAAAAGCCTTTGCATACTCAATAAAGCACAGGTAAATATCTTTCTGATATTCTCTGCTTTAAGCCAAGAATATCAGAAAGACATCAGTAATGATATCCCTCGTTCCATGGCCTCTTATGCAAAAAGCCTCATCTTTCTCTCATGGAGAGGATGATGGATTAGAACTTCTCAACTTGCTGTTAGTAGCCCAATACATAACCCACTGTTCTACCAGTAGTGGTAGTTCTGTGCTACTAAGTTGGTTCTGACTCATAGTGATCCCGCAAAAAGTTTTTGAGGCTGTAAATCTTTATGGGAACCGAAAACCTCATCTTTCTCTAGCAGAGTGACCGGTAGATTGTAATGACTGTCCTTGAGATTAGCAGTCCAGGTCATAATGCACTAAACTACCAGGGCTCCTTATGCCACCAGTATACTTGGGAAATTAGTATGTAGTTATGGTCATTGGTCAAACTTAGGCCTAGATAATAATCAAAACTTTTGAGATGTCTGGAATCACTGCCAGAAATTCTTATGCTACCACCTAACCTCTGGATCCCATACCTGCTATAGAATATTATCTGGATGGTCCTTATTAGTCTCATTAGGCAACAAGATTTTAATTTATACTTGTATTAGCTTTCTATTGCTGCAAACCAAATTACCACAAATGTTATGACTTTTACTCTAACTACTTATTATCCCACAATTCTGTAGGTCAGAAAAATAGGCATAATAGAGTTGATTTCTCTGATTAGTATATTACAAGGCTAAAATCAGGTTGTTGACTTGGTGTCACTCACATCTGAACCTCAGGTTCATCTTCCAAGCTCATTTAGGTTGGTTGGTGGCAGAATTCATTCTCACTTCCTAGGGACTACCCTCAGGTCCTAATTACATGGCTCCCTCCATAGGCATTTCCTAACATGGTAGATTTTAACTACTGATGTTGCTGTTAACAGCTCAGTTTGTTATTTGCTTTCTTATAGGCCAGTGAGAGTTCTTCTACTGCTTAGACTTTCTCAGATATTCCAGTGTTTTAAGTGTTCACTTGATTAGGTTAGGCTTAAATAGAGTTGTTGTTGTTGTTAAGTACCGTGTAGTTGGTTCCAACTCATAGTGACCCTGCATGGAATTTCCGAGGCTGTAAATCTTTATGGAAGCAGAATACCTCATCTTTCTCCCACAGAACCACTGGTAGTTTTGAACTGCTGACCTTGAGGTTGGCAGCCCAACTTGTAACCATTATGTTACCAGAGCTCCTTAAAAAGAGTAATTTACTGATTAAGGACATTAATTGAATCTGCAAGATTTCTTCACCTTTGCAATATAATGTAACCTTATCATGTTCACAGGGAAGATTATACAACATATATAAGAGAAGTTGAGAATCTGAGAGGCAATCATAGAAATCTGCCTATCAAAATTGCTGTGGAGAAATGTCCAAAACTTTGGGAAAATATCCAAAAATCCATTAAAATCATGTGCAAAGTTATGTGTGATTGTATATTTTGCCTGAGAGACAATTACCAGCTTTCATCAAAAGGAAGAGGTATGTGACCCAAATACCATTAAGAAGTACTGGTAAGCCATATCATGTGTTGTGAAGAATTGGCTGCCTTATAACTAAATTCATTCTTTCTCCTTGTGGTGTATATTCAGATGGAATTGGTGGCTCATGTTTCATTGAAAACGTCTTTTATTATACAACTATATTTTAAAACAATGACTAATCAGTATTTCCAAAAAGATTTTTCCATCAGTGTTTTTGTTTATTCTTAAATTTGCCATTGAGGGAACATCTCACGTTATCACATTTTCCTAATTGTGACTCATTTCTTCTCTATCTGGCTGTTTATAACAATTTGACCAATGTGAGGGCTGATTAAGTCTGATTTCACTGCTCCTGCTGATACTAGGTGGTGGAATATAATCATCAGCCCTGGTGTGGTGCTGTAGGATATATACTAAATTGATAACCACAAGGTCAGTGGTTCAAACCCACTAGCCACTCCTCTGAAACCCTATACAGGGTTACTATGACTTGGAACTGACTAGATGGCACTTACCAACAACATATGAATTATATTTTATTTTTAATCATTCTCTAAATTATTTTCTGTGAAACTTTGGAACTTCTGACCAGGCTATAAGCAACTTGAATGTAGAAGTCAAATCCTATGCTTTATTCTATCCCACAATCGAGGAAATATTCAGTAAATTCACTTTGATTCATGTAGTTCTGTGGGTTAATGCACTGGACTGCAAGGTTGGTTTGAACATCAAAGTCAGTGGTTCAAGCTCACCAGCTGCTCCTAGAAACCCTATACAGGGTCAGAACCAACTCAACAGCACTTAACAACAAGAACAAGAACAATATGTTGCTATAAAATATACATAACAAAAAGATAACCATTGTAAACATTTTTAAATGTATGATTCAATGACATTGATTATCTTCACCATGTTGTGCAAACATCACCACTATTTTCAAATTTTTTCATCATCTCAAATAGAAACTCAGTATTCCTTAAGCAATAGCTCCCCCTACTTTCTCTCCCAGATCTTGGTACCCACTAAAATATTTAATGCTTCTATGAATTTGCCCTTTCTAGATATTTCATATAAATGATATACAATATTTGTCATTTTTGACTGGCTTATTTCATTAAGCATGTTGCTTTCAAGGCTCATCCATATTGTAGTATGCATCCGAATTTCATTTATCTTCATGACTAAATAATATTCCACTGTATATACCACATTTCATTTATTAATTTGTTGATGGACATGGGTTGTTCCCACCTGTTGGCAATTATAAATAATGCTGCAATAAACACTGGTGGTGGTGGTGTTCAGTGATTTTGAACTGGTTTTAACTCATAATGACATTATGAACAATACAACAAAACAATGCCAGGTCTTGCACCTTTCTCACTACTGTTGTTACACTTAAGTCCATTGCTACTGACACTGTGCCAATCCATCTTGTTGGGGGGGGGGATCTTCCTCTTTTTCTCTTACCCTCCACTTTACCAAGTATGATGTTCTTCTCCAGGTGAGGGGTCCCTTCTGATAACATGTCTGAAGTATCCTTGCTTCTAATGAGTATTCTGATTGTATTTTTCCCCAAACACATCTGTTTGTTCTTCTGGCAGTTCGTGGAATTTTCAATATTCTTCTCCAACACCGTAACTCAAATCCACCAATTTTCCTATGGTCTTCCTTATATATTTTCCAACTTTCACATGCATATGAGGTGATTGAAAATATCATGGCTTGTGTAAGGCACACCTTAATCCTCAAACTAATATCTTTGCTCTTGAACACTTTAATTAAGACTTGTGCAGCCAATTTGCCTAATGCAATACACTGTTTGAATTCTTGACTGATGCTTCCATTAGTATTGATTGTGAATCCAAGCAAAATTAATTATTTGATAACTTCAAGCCTTTCTCCATATATCATGATGCTATTTATTGCCCCATTTGTGAGGATTTTTGTTTTCCTTATATTAAGTGCAATCCATACTGAAGGCTGTAGTCTTTGGTCTTCATCAGTGAGTATTTTAAGTCCACTTTGCTTCCAGAATTCAAGGTTATGTCATCTGCTTATTGCAAGTTGTTAATGAGTCTTCCTGCAATCATTATGCCTTGTTCTTCTTCATATAATCCAGTTTCTTGGATTATTTGCTCAGCATATAGAAGAATAAGCATGGTGAAAGAATACAACCCTGGCACACAACTTTCCTGATTTTAAAACTTTCAGTATCCCCTTGTTCTGTTTCAAGGATTACCTCATGGTCTATGTATGTACAGGTTCCTCATGAGCACAATGAAGTGTTCGTAATACCTTTTAAAAATGCTATTCATTACTTGTCATCCATACAGTAGAATCCATTGAATACTTTATAAAGCACTAGTAAACATCTTTCTAGTATTCTCTGCTTTCAGCAAAGATCCATCTGACATCAGCATTAATATTCCTAGGTCCATGTCGTCATCTGAATCTGGCTTGTATCTCTGGAAGTTCCTGGTTGATGTAAACTTGCAGCGGCTTTACAATTGTCTTCAGAATATTTTACTTGCATGTTACATTAATTATAGTGTCCAAAGATTTCCACATTCTGTTGGGTAACCTCACTTTGGAATGGGCACAAATATGAATCTTTTCTGATCAGTTGTCCAGGCAACTGTCTTCCAAATTTCTTGGTATAGATGAGTGAGTGCCTCTAGTGCTGCATAAATTTGTTGAAAGATTTAAAATTGTATTCCATCAATTCCCTGAGTCTTATTCTTTGCGAATGCCTTCAGTGCGCTTTGGATTTCTTCCTTCAGCAACATTGACTATTGATTAAACGATTGATATAGACCATTTTATGTTGTTACAGGGTCTCTATATTCCTTCTATCTTTATATATATATGAGTTTTATTGTGAGGTTTACATGAATAATATCAGTTTTACATTCATCCTATTATATTTTGTTTCATTGCAATGATTACAATCAGCTCCATGCATCATCATATAACCAAAGGGGGCACCCCACATGCCTGCCCACCGGCCTTCAGCACACAGCCCAGCTCCCTCCCTGAGTCCATTGTCCCCAACTGCTCCATATGTCCAAGTCATCTTCTCTGTATCCATCCCTGGCATCTCTGCCTCTCTAGGTATGGTCCCTCTCTCTGCTATTCTCACTTGATGGTCCTAGGGACCTCTGCTCCTGGGCTGCAAAACCAATCACTCTCCTCCATTTGTCAAAAATATCTACCTCTATATTTCCTACCCTCACAGTCAGTCCTGATAGCAAGTATTGACTATTGTACCACAAGAGTCTTACCACATTTCCTTTCACCAACATGGTCCCAACAGATTGTAAATCATTCAGTGGAGAGCCTACCTTCCCCCGCTCCAACTAGTACTAGGCTTCCTCTTGAAAGCTTGTAAGCCAATCACTTCTTGCCTTTATTGTTGTTCTTAGGTACCATCGAGTCAGCACCGACTCATAGCGACCTTATGCACAGCAGAATGAAACAATGTCCCATCCTGGGCCAACCTCACTACTGTTGCCACACTTGAGTCCATTGATGCTGCCACCTGGCCAATCCATTTCATTGGGGGTCTTCCTCTTTTTCTCTGATCCTCCATCTTACCAAACATGATACCCTTCTCCAGTGACTGTTCCCTCCTGACAATATGTCCAAAGTATGAGAGAGGAAGTTTGGCCATCTTGGCCTCTAAGGACCACTCTGGCTGCACTTCTTCCAAAACAGATCTATTGGTTCTTTTGGTAGCCATGGCACTTTTAATATTCTCCTCCAACACCATAATTCAAAGGCATCAATTCTTCTGCGGTCTTCCAGCTTTTGCATGCATATGAGGTTATTGAAAATACCAAGGTTTGGGTCAGGTGCACCTTAGTCCTCAAGCTAACATCTTTGCTCTTCCATACTTTAAAAAGTTCCTCTGCCGCAGATTTTCCTAATGCAATGCGTCGTCTGATCTCTTGACTGCTGCTTCCGTGAGTGTTGATAGTTGATCCAAGAAGAATGAAGTCCTTGACAACTTCATTCTTTTCTCCGTTGATAAGAATGTTGTCTATTGGTCCAGTGGTGAGGATTTTTGTTTTCTTGACTTTGAGATGTAATCCATATCGAAGGCTGTGCTCTTTGATCTTCATCAGTAAATGCTTTAAGTCCTCTTCACTTTAAGCAAGCAAGGTTGTATCATCTGCATATCGCAGGTTGTTAATGAGTCTTCCTCCAATCCTGATGCCACGTTTTTCTTCACAGAACACAGCTTCTCAGATTATTTGCTCAGCATACAGGTTGAATAAGTATGGTGAAAGAATACAACCCTGTCACACACCTTAATTTAAAAATAATCAGTGTTCCCATGTTCTATTCAAGCAACTGCTTCTTGGTCCAGGTACAGATTCCTCATTTAAGTACAATTAAATGTTCCGGAATACTCATACTTCGCAATGTTGTCCATAACTTGTCATGATCCACACAATTGAAAGCCTTTGCATAGTCAATAAAGCATAGGCAAACATCTTTCTGATATGCTCTGCTTTCAGCCAAGATCCATCGGATATCAGCAATGGTATCTTTCATTCCATGGCCTCTTCTGAATCTGGCTTGAACCTCTGGAAGTTCTCTGTCAATGTATGATTGTAGCCGTTTCTGTATTACCTTTAGCAAAACTTTACTCGCTT
>NW_006408677.1:6521812-6522849 GCF_000296735.1 Chrysochloris asiatica | reverse complement strand
GAGGCTGTAAACCTTTATGGGAGCAGAACGCCTCATCTTTCTCCGCTGGAACAGCTGGTGGTTTCAAACTGCTGACCTTAAGGTTTGGGGTGCAAAGATAAATCATCTGCGATTATTTGATAAAGTTGTTGTTGGTGCATGCTGTCAAGTAGGTTCTGACTCAGAGTGACCCTATTAAGGATTTCCGAGGCTGTATATCTTTGTTATTGTTATTGTTGTTGTTGTTATGTGCCATCGAGTCGGTTCCTACCCATAGCGACCCTGTATAGGGTTTCCGAGGGTGTAAATCTTTACGGGAGTAGAAAGCCTCATCTTTGTCCCGCGGAGCAGCTGGTAGTTTCGAACCGCTGACCTTAAGGTTCGCAGCCCGATTCGTAACCACTACGCTACCAGAGCTCCTTTAGGTGCCATCAAGTCGGTACCAACCCATAGCGACCTTAAGAACAGAACGAAACACTGCTGAATCCTGGGCCAACCTCACTACTGTCGCAATGCTTGAGTCCATCGATACTGCCACTTGGTCAATCCATCTCATTGGGATCTTGCTGTTTTTCTCTGATCCTCCACCTTACCAAACACGATATCCTTCTCCAGCGATTGGTCCCTCCTGACAATATGTCCAGAGTATGAGAGCAGCAGTTTGGCCATCTTGGCTTCTAAGGAGCACTCTGGCTACACTTCTTCAAACACAGATCTATTGGTTCTTTTGGCAGTCCATGGCACTTTCAATATTCTCCTCCAACAACATAACCCAAAGGCATCAATTCTTCTCCTGTCTTCCTTATTCATTGTCCAGCTTTCATATGCATATGAGATTATTGAAAATACCATGGCTTGGGTCAGGCGCGCCTTAGTCCTCAATCTGACATCTTTGTTCTTCAACATGTTAAAAAGGTCTTGCGCAACAGATTTGACCAATGCAATATGTCCTTTGATATCTTGACTGCTGCGTGAGTGAGTGTTGATAGTTGTTCCAAGACGAATGAAGTCCTTGACAACTTCAATCTTTTCTCCATTGATAAGAATGTTGTTTATTG
>NW_006408677.1:6487858-6521302 GCF_000296735.1 Chrysochloris asiatica | reverse complement strand
TTTCTGATTCCAGATCTTTGCACATTTTGTTGTAATATTTGGCTTTATGTTCTCGAGCTGATCTTTGAAATTTTCTGATCAGCTCTTGGACCTCCTCATTTCTTCTATTTGCTTTAGCATCTCTATGCTGGAGATCAAGTTTCAGTGTCTCTTCTGACATCCATTTTGATCTTTTCCTTCTTTCTTTTCTTCTTAATGACGTATTGCTCTCTTCACATGTGATGTTCTTGATGTCATCCCACAACTCTTCTGGTCTTCAGTCTTTAGTGTTTAATGTATCAAATCTGTTCTTCAGATGATCTCTAAATCTTGCCTTTATAGGTCCCCCAACTTTGGGTAGCCAATGTCTAAGTTGCCTATCCCTGTCAAATCTGTGTACCAAGGAGGTGGGAGTTATCCTCACTGTAAATATTTGTTCCCTGTTTTGAGCTATTACATCCATAATTACAGGTAAAGTTCATCAAATTGTAGCAGGGTACATTTTTCCCCCCTCTTCTTTCTTCTTCTATTCAAGTTCTGATCATCCAGTCATCGAAGCTAGGTCAAGTGGGTACTGTCTGCAAGTATGGGTGTTCTTGTGCATCTCCCCTCACTTTATATCAGCTGGATGCCTCACTCTCCACTTTATTCCTCTGTGGGCATGTCACTGCCTCTGAGCCCAGGAGTCCCTAGGTCTTGTGGTACTGCTGCCATCCAGGTCTCCACTCAGGTTCACAGGAGTCCATTGAATGTGGTCTTCATTGCTGTTTTTCCTCCCTCTTCCCCTTATTGGTGATCAATGTGGTCACCAGCCAGACCACCTACCTGCTCATGTATTCCCGTTGAGTCTCAGTCTAGGAAGGGAGTTTGTTCTGAGGGGTGCCGACCACTTGCCTTGATGGCTCCCAGGCAAACAGCTTACTTGTTCTTGTAGTAATCAATCAGACTGCTGTTTTTGTTTAGGATTTTTCCTGCCGGTCTTTCACGAAGTAACTTTTTTTCTTCTGGCTGCTCCAGGTTGGTCTACTCATTCTTTCCAGTGGAAATTTCCTAACTCCGGTGATTCTGTATGAGGTTCTGGATTCCACCTAAGGTCTTATGCAATGTAAAGGCTCCAAAAGAAGCCTCTTTTACTGGGCAACTAAGGTATTCCAATCAGTTGTAGGCTGAAGACGGACTTACAAGCTTTCTGTAGTGATGTTTCTGGCTATTCCTTTCTCCCCACCTCTAGTGTCTATTTTACAATGGTAAGCAAGGGAAACCAAGATTCAAAAGATAGCCAAGCATCTTGACATTATTCACCTCTTTTACACCTTCAAACCATGCCTCAATCTAAGGTATTCCAATCAGTTGTAGGCTGAAGACAGACTTACAAGCTTTCTGTACTGATGTTTCTGGCTATTCCTTTCTCTCCTCCCTCCCCCCCTCCCCCCATGTCTATTTTACAATGGTAGGCAAGGGAAACCACAATTCAAAATACAGCCAAACATCTTAACATTATTCCCCTCTTTTACAGCTTCAAACCATGCCTCAATCCCTGTATCCCAGAGCCCTGTTATTCCAAGGTTTTGCATACCTCAGATCCACTTAGCTCATGCGAACCTGCCTAACTATTCTCCCATCAGCCTTGTTCTTCCATTCCCCTCCCCCTTCTTGTATATTGTCTTCCCCTGCCTCCCCAGAACCCAAGCTATCCTGTGTCTATTCCCTACCCTGTGCTCTATCTTCCCCTCCCTCCCTCCCCTACTCTCATCCCATACATCCTGGTGACCCCTACTCTCATCCCATACATCCTGGTGATCAGCAAATAGATAGATAGATAGATGATAGATAGATAGATAGATAGATAGATAGATAGATAGATAGATAGATAGATAGGAGCTCTGGTAGCGTAGTGGTTATGAATCGGGCTGCTAACCTCAAAGTCAGCAGTTCGAAACTACCAGCCATTCCACGGGAGAAAGATGAGGCGTTCTACTCCCGTAAAGATTTAGAGCCTCGGAAACCCTGTGCAGAGTCACTATCAATTGGAACCGACTCCACAGTACTTAACAACAACAACATATATATACATATATAATTTATTTCCCTCCTTTTAGGGTGGGTTCTTTTTCTTAGTCTTTTACAATAATGGTCCTCTGCAGAATTCCTCCTTTTGTGACTGACTAATTTCATTCAGCATAATGTCCTCAAGGTTCATCCATACTATGCGGTGGCTTACAGCTTCCTTGTTGTTCTTCAAGTTAGCATAGTAGTCTATTGTGTGTATGTACCACAGTTTGTTTATCCATTCTTCAATTGATGGACACTTAGGCTGTCTCCATCTATTTGCTATTGTAAATAGTGCTGCTATGAACATTGCAGCATATATCTACTCATGTTATGGCTTGTATTTCTTGTGGGTAGATACCAAGTAGAGGAATTGCTGAATTATAAGATATTTCTATTTCTAACCTTCTGAGGAAACACCATATTGCTTTCCAGAGAGGTTGGACCATTTTGCAATTCCATCAACAATGTAGGAGTATCCCAAACTTTCCTCATACTTGCCAGCATTTATTGTCCTCTACTATTTTGATCTTTGCTGTTATTGCTGGTGTGAGATAATATCTCATTGTTGCTTTGATTTGCATCTCTCTAAGGAGCTCTGATAGGTTAGTTGTTATGAATCGGGAGCTTAAGGTAAGCAATTTGAATCTATCATCTGTTCTGCAGGAGAAAGATGAGGCTTTCTGCTCCCATAAAGATTTATAGCCTTGGAAACCCTGTACAGGGTCTCTATGGGTTGGAACCGACTCCATGGCACATAACAACAATAACAATGGCTAGTGATCGTGAACATTTCTTCATGTTTGTTGGCTGCCCGGATCTCTTCTTAATGAAGTGCCAGTTCATGTCCTGTGCCCAATTTTAATTGGGTTATTTGTCTTTTTCTTGTAGAGGTGTTGTAGTTTCCTATATATTTTAGAAATGAGTCCCTTGTCTGATATGTCATTGCAAAATATTTTTGCCCATTCTGTGGGTTCCCTTTTTACTCTTCTGGTGAAGTGTTTTAATGCACATATGTTTTTAATTTTGAGTATGTCCGAATCATCTATTTTGTCTACTTTTGTTTGTGTAATTTTTTAATGTTTGCTACTCTGTGTATTCCCTGTATTAGAGCCCTCACAGTTGTCCCTATTTTTTCATTGATGACCTTCATAATTTTGGGATTCACATTTAGGTCTTTAATCCATGCTGAGTTGGTTTTTGTATAGGGCATTTGGTAAAGGTTTTGTTTCAGTCTTTTGCATATCCCTTTCCAGTTCTGCCAGCACTATCCCCATCCAATATATCTAGGCACTTTGTCGAAAATCAGTTGGCTGTATGTGGATGGGTTAACTTCTGGATTCTCAATTCTGTTCCATTGATCAATGTATCTTCCATTGTACCAGTACCAGGCTGTTTTGACCACTGTAGCCATGTAGTAGATTGAACCTTGTTCTCCTTCTTAAGCAGTGATTTGCTTATCCTGGGTCTCTTTCTTTTCCATATAAAGTTTGTAATTGTCTTTTTCATCTCTTTGAAGAATGTCAATGGAATCTGGATTGGTATTGCATTATATGTGTAAATTGCTTTGGGTAGTATTGGCATTTTCACAATGTTGAGTCTTCCTATCCAGAAACATGGTATATTCCACTTTTGTAAGTCTCTTTTGATTTCTTTTAGTAGTGTTTTGTAATTTTCTTTGTATAGGTCATTTGATTCTCTGGTAACATTTATTTCCAGATATTTCAACCTTTGTGTGGCTGATGTAAATAGTATTGCTTTCCTAATGTCCTTTTCAGCACTGTCATTGTTAATATAGAGGAATCCAACTGATTTTTATATGTTGATCTTATACCTTGCCACTGTGCTGAATCTTCCAATGATGTCTAATAGCTTTTTTACTGAGTCTTTGGGTTTTCTATGTATAGGATCATATCGTCTGCAAAAAGAGAGTTTTATTTCCTCTTTGCCAATTTGGATGTCTTTAATTTCCCTGCCTGGTCATATAGCTATGGCTAAGATTTCCAAAAAATATTGAATAGGGTTTGTGACAAAGGGCATGCTTGACTGGTTCCCATTCGCAGAGGGAAGGCTTTCAGTTTCTCTCCATTGAGAGTGATGTAGTCTGTTGGTTTTGTATATATGCTCTTGATTATGTTGAGGAATTTCCCTTCAATTCTTACTTTGTTGATTGTTTTTATCAGGAATGGATGTTGAACTTTGTCAAATGCCTTTTCTGCTTCAATCGATATGATCATGTTCTTCTTCTCCTTTTTCTTATTTATATGGTGAATTACATTAATTGTTTTTCTAATGTTGGACCATCCTTGCATCGCTTTTATGAAACCCACTTGGTCATATAATTTTTTTGATGTGCTGCTGGATTCTGTTGAGAATTTTTGCATCTATGTTCATGAGGGATATTGATCTATAATTTTCTTTTTTAATGATGTCCTTCCCTGGTTTTGTATGAGGATTATGCTGGCTTCTTAAGAAGTATTAGGACATTTTCTGTCCTCTTCTATGTTCTGGAATAATTTGAGTAGAATTGTGACAGCTCTTCCTTGAATGTTTGGTAAAACTTACCAGTGAAGCCATCTGGGCCTGGACTTTTTTTGGTTGGGAGTTTTGTGATGACCTGATCAATTTCTTCTTTTGTTATGGGTCAGTTCAGTTTTTCTACTTCACTGTGTGTAAGTTTAGGTAGGTCACGTTTTTCCAAAAATGTATCCATCTCTCCTAAATTTTCGAATTTGTTGGAGCACAACTCTTCATAGTATTCTGTTATTATCCTTTTGATTTCGTTTGGTTCCGTTGTGACATCACCCATGTGGTTTCTAATACTTGTTATTTGCATGTTCTCCCCTTTTCTTTTGTTAGGTTTGCCAAAGGTTTGTCAATTTTATTATTCCTTTCAAAGAACCAGCTTCTTGTCCTGTTGATTCTTTCTATAGTTTTTCTGTTTTCCATCTCACTTATTTCTGGTCTTATCTTTATTATTGCTTTTCTTTTGGTTACTGTAGGTTCTCTGTGTTCCTCTGTTTCTAATTATTGTAGATGGTGTATTAATGTGTTAATTTTGGTTCTTTCTTCTTTTTGGATATGCGCATTTATCGCAAGAAATTGGCCTCTCAGCACTGCTTTCGCCGTGTCCCAAGATTTTGATATGTTTTGTTTTCATTTTCTTTTGTTTCTAGGAACTTTATGAGCTCATGTTTAATTTCTTCTTTTCCCAGTCGATTTTCAGCAAGGTGTTTTTCAGTTTCCATGTATTCAACTTTATTTCCTTGGTCTTCTTATTGTGAATTTTTAGTTTTATAGCATTGTGGTCTGAAAAGATGCTTTTTAGTATTTTGATGTTTGTAAATTTATGGATGCTTGCTTTGTGAAGTAATACCTGGTCACGTCTAGAGAATTTTCCATGTGCACTGGAGAAGAATATATATTGTGCTGTTGTTGGATTGAGTGCTTTGTACACATCTATGAGGTCAAGTTGATTGATAATGCCATTTAGTTCCTTTGTAACTTTGTTGAGTTTCTTTCTGGTTGTTCTGTCCCTTTTCGAATGTGGCGTATTAAAATCTCCCACTTGGCTTGGCTATATGGCCATGATTGCTGTCTTTTCTTGGGTAATGTAGAGAGGTAAAGCACTCACCTCCAGGAAAAGTATGTGATTAAAAGGACCAAAAACAGAAGCCATATAAAAGCAGAGACAAAAACCACCACTTTGAAACAATATAAAACTGTGGCCGACTGGCCACTTGCCTTGCTACATAGTCAGTGTCTGTGCACTGTAGAGGCCTCCTGCAGTGGGTGGGGGTTTCCACTTGCTCACGCCCCTCATCTAGTCACCACCATAGAGGTGCATAGATAGATATTGAGAAGTTAATGGGAGAAAGACTATCTACTATTTTTGTCTCTGAAGGTCAGTTAGATAGATATCTGCATGTGCACAGCGTAATTCTTGAGATAGTTGCATCCTTTTATGTTGGGGATTTACAGATTGTTCATATGGTTTGTCTGTCAGGCCTGACAGGCCTGCTTTTTTTTATTGCTGGATATGTCAGCATAAAGGGTCCAGCACAAGTTAATTTTAAGGCTGCAAACCAGAGGCTGACATCACAAGAATTTGCTCTTAGGTCCAACATGGCTCTTTCTCTCTGTGCCGTGGGAAAACTGTGGGCTCAACGCTGGACTTTTTTGGGGGGAGTGCACTCCTCCCCCACCTGAAGGTGTCTGGGCTGGGCAAAGAAGGCACGACAGGGAAGAGGAGGAAATAATGTATAAATCCCCCCACACCTCCTTTTGCAAATGTCACTACACTGCTTTTAGTGCTGGTTTCCTTTCCTGGTCTGGCTGTAGCCCCATCCTCTGAACTCTGGCGGGGGTGTGTGGGGTGGCCACAGAGGGAGTGCTGTGTCTAGAGTGTTTCCTAAATCACAGTATTTTCTTTTATACTGTGATTTTTTCATTGGCATGTATGGGAAACTGATGCCCTGCATCAGAGCTCTGGTGTTGTTCCGTGAAAGCAGCTTCTCTGGGTTTTCAGTACCTTCCCCACGAAGCCTGTCCTACTGCCAGAACTGGAAGTTGTTCCATCTTCTTTTGATGCATTCTGCATTTTCAATATTTTCCTCATACAATCATTCGGTATTTCAAGTCAAGGCTTGAATTTTTTCCTAAGTTCTTTCAGCTTGAAAAATGCTGAGTGTGAGTGTGTTCTTCCCTTTTGTTTTTCTAACTACAGAAATTTGCCCATTTCATTATAATACTTGACTTTGTGTTCTCATGTTGACTTTTTAACATTTCTGCTCAGTTCATATACCTCCTCATTTCTTCCAATTGTTTTGGCATTTCTATGCTAAAGACCAAGTTTGAGTCTTTTATCATATCCATTTTGATAGTTTCTTTCTCATCTTCTTGATGACCTTTTGCTTTCTTCCTGTATGATGTTCTTGATGTCCCCACAATTCTTCTGGTTTTTGGTCATTAGTGTTTAATGCTTCTAAATTTCTCCTGAGATGGTCGCTAAACTCAGATGGGATATGTTCTAAGTCATATTTTGGCTCTCGTGGACTTGTTTTAATTTTCGTTGGCTTCAGCCTGAATTTGGGTATGAGCAACTGATGGTCTGTTTCAGAGTTGTCCCCTGGTCTTGTTTTGGATTATGCTATTGAGCTTTTCCACTGTCTTCCCACAGATGTAATCAATTTGATTTCTGTGTATTGCATCTGGTGAGGTCCATGTGTGTAATCTGCTTTTATGCTGTTCAGAAAAGATATTTGCAATGAAAAACTCATTGATCTTACAGAATTATGTCACCAAGACCACATTTTCCAACTACAGATCCTTTCTTTTTGTTTCCAAACTTCACATTCCAGTCACCATTAATTATCAGTACAATTTGATTGCATGTTTGATATATTTCAAACTAAAGAAGGTGGTAGAATTCTTCAATTTTATCATCACTGTCTTTAGTCATTGGTGCATACATTTGAAATATGGATTCAAATCATGTTCCACTGCAATACTTTTTTAGTTTGGGAACCAAAAAGAAGTCTGATTTGGCAAGATCAAGGCTGTATGAATGGCAGGATAAGGTTTACCAACAAATTGTCATAGAGACAAGTCTTTCCTATCTTCAAAGAATGCGCACATGTGATGACTTTAAAAAACAAAAACAAAAAAATGGATAAAAATTTTTTTAAAAACACACCAAAACAAACAAACTTCTTGGCCTTTTTCTCACCTATGGGATTTTCAATTTTGTTAAACCTTCTTCATAATAAGCCGTTTTGATCATCTATGTTCTTCAAGAGAATCTATTAGGATAACCCTTTTGGAATGCCCTACAAAAACAAAACAAAACAAAACAAATGTCACTATAAACTTCTAAGCTGACTTCTCTGCTTTGAATTTAACTGAACCAGCAGATCCCATCAGAAGACTGTTTCAAAGTCACACTAATGAGACTA
Organism: Chrysochloris asiatica; assembly: GCF_000296735.1. Classification (NCBI taxonomy): domain Eukaryota; kingdom Metazoa; phylum Chordata; class Mammalia; order Afrosoricida; family Chrysochloridae; genus Chrysochloris; species Chrysochloris asiatica. The sequence continues at coordinate 6,513,320 of NW_006408677.1, read as the reverse complement.
AGACAATTACATTACTGAAAGAAATTCTCTGCAGCAATCCAATTATTACAGATAAATTTTTCAGTGTATATTGTTTGGAACAAATCCATACACATCTGAACTGGAACTTACTGGCAATACTTTTTGCTATACCCTCATATATTTATAATTGTTTTGTCTTCCTGCTGGATTGACCCTTTATTATTATGAATCTGTATCACTTGCAAAATAATTTGATTTAAAATCTCTTATCTGATATCACTATGGCCATACCTGATCTTTTTTTGTTTATTGGTTGCATGGAGTATTGTCCCCCATCCTCTTATTTTTAGTAAGTTTTTGGCCTATTGTCTTTCTTTTAGAAAGAAAAAGGATGGATTATGTTTTTGGTGTATTATGCCAACCTGGCTTTTTAATGGAGTATTTGTTGTTGTTCGTAAGAGCTGTCAAATCTGTTCCAATTCATAACCATACAGAGTTTCTGAGGATTGAATAGTGGGTTTGAACCACTAACCTTGTAGTTAGCAGCTCAGTGTCTTTCCAGCACCACACAAGGACTCCTAAGGTATTTGTTGTTGTTGTTGTTGAGTGCTGTAGAATCTGTTCCGACCCATAGCAACCCTGTATAGGATGTCCGAGGATCAGCTGGTGAGCTTGAACCACCAACCTTGCAGTTCAAACAGCTTTGCAGTCTGGCGCGTTAACCCACAGTGCCATACCAGGACTCCCCTGGGGTATTTAGACAATTTAATTTAATTAAAGATAATTTCTGGGGGGAAAAAAGTGTCTACCACATTCATGTTTCTGTTTTTATGTTTGCTTTTTATAAAGCCCATTTTACTTTTTTTTTCGATTTCTTTTTTTAATTGCCTGCCTTGTCACTTAAGTTAACATGTGTCTGACTCCACAGTACTTAACAATAACAGTGACCCTCTAGCTAGTGAATTACACACCCTTCCCTGGTCCTCCCTATCACCCCACCCTAACCATCAATGATGGTTTTTCTAAACTTTTTGCAATAGTGGTCTCATGCAATATTTATTCTTTTCTGATTACTCAGTATAGCGTCCTTCAGGTTCATCCATGATATGAGGTGTTTTGCAGATTCATTGTTATTTGTTGGCATTGCATACTATTCCATTGTGTGTATTTGTTTTTTGAGTGTTTTAAATCTTTTTTGTTTTTTTCTTAATTCTAATTTTTTTGTTTTAGTTTGTATGTGTTTGTGTTTATATGTGGTTGCTTTTCTCTGACGAGCCGTTTTGCTAATTCCTTTTCTTTTAAATGTTTCTTTTTAGTTATTTCTTAGAGATCACCATGTAAATTACCTAATTTGCAATGTAATGATGTTTAAGATATGAGCAATAGTTAACTATGTTAACATAATACATTTATTATTGATATGTTCCTCCATTCCAGTTGCTGTTGATATTTCTCCATTAAGATCATGTATAACCCATATTTGATGAGTTCTCTTTATACTTTTTTCTTACAACTTGATGCTGTACTGTTTATGGAACTTAATTATTGAGTTGATTCCCTGAAAAATCTTACATTTGGTCCTTATAAAGAATATGTTGATGGATTTATGAAGATCTCTTGCTCTAGTTTGTTTTTGCATATTATTTATTCCCATGTATTTATTTAATGCTTTTAATATATTGTTAAATATTGTATTTATTTAATGCTCTTGCCTTTCTGTTTGTAATACTCTAGTAATACTTGCAGAGCTGATCTGGTAGTGGCAAATTTCCAAAGTTTCTGGGGTTTTTTTGAGTTGTCTTAATTTCTCTCACATGTTTGAATGACAAATTTCCTGGGCAATTAGTTTTTTTTCAGTATTTTATATATGTTGTTACATTGTCTTCTGGCCTTCAGAGTTTCTGGGAAAAAATCTACACTGATTCTAACAAAAGTGACTTGATATGCTATATTGCAGTTTTCTTTTTTACTGCTTTCAGAATTCTCTCCTTGTCTTTGGTTTTCAAGAGTTTTATTAGGATATTGTATGATGTTGAACCATTTGTGTCTTTTCTAATTGGAGTGCAGGTATCTTGTATTTGTAGGCTTGGTTCTCTGTTCAGATCTAAGGAAATCTCTCTATATCTTAGAAAATTGTTATGTAGCTTTATTGTTTTCATGGTCCTCTGTTATTACTTAATTTTAATGTGAGATTTTGTAATTAAATCCTATTTCCTTTCATTTGCTTTTCTTTGTTCTTTTCTCATTTCTCTCCAGTCTTTATAAGTTTAGTTGTTTTGTCTTCTAATTAATTTATTCTATCTTCTGTCTGTTTGACTCTTTTTTTTTAGTGCTTCTGTTGCTTTTTTTAAGATCAGTTGTTTTATTCTTCATTTGAGTTCTTTTGATTGTTATTTTGTTTGTTTCATTTTTTTTTTTTAATGTTTTCAATTTCCAATTTGAGTCTCAGCTTTTGTCCCTTCATTTGTTTCTTGATATCTGTGGGTTTGTTTTCTGTGTTATTTTTGCTTTATTTCAACATATTAAGTACCATAGTCTGAAATTTTCAAAATTTTATATTATTTTAGCCTCCAAAGGAAACATTTCCTCTTCTTCATTTGTTGCTTTTGACTGGTTATTTTAGTTTTGTGAATTTTGTGTGTTTTACTATTTTTACTGTTTTTGTTGTTGCTGCTGTTGAAATTGTACCCTTTGTTATATTTTTTTAACTTTAAATTTATTTATTTTGTATGTGTGTGGGGGAAATTCTTCTGATTGGACACTGTAGTTGCACAGCAGTCTAATGACTGGCTGCCAAGCCCAGAGCCTGTGCCCACCTGAAGCTCCATGGAGCCAATGTGTTGCCCTGGGTACCTCATAGGACAACTCCACTCAACTCCACAGAGTTACTGTGAACCAGAATCCACTCAGTTTCAGTGGGCTTAGTAGTTTATCCTGAGAATCAGTAGAGGGCACTCTTATCCTTAGATTATTTTCAGTGGCAATTCAAGAATTCTGGATATTTGATCTCCAGGATTCAACATGCTTGCATGTAAGTGTGGGGGGTGGGGTGGGGGTGGGGTTAACTGTAAGCAGTGCTATAAGTGGTGGGGCTGGACTTTCCTGCGGTAAGGTGGGGTTGTCTTTGTCTTTTCCTCATAGGCAACTCTGAACAAACTTTCTCATGGTATTTTACTGTGGGCTCTTTTCCTTTGTGTTGTTCCACTAGTCTGATGTATTATTCTTGACCTGTTCTCCTTGCTGTTCCTCCTAGTCCTAGTGCCCATATGTCTCAAACCTCAGTGAGATTCAATAACACTGTCTTGTAGTGCCATGGTCTCCCTCCCAATTGACTGACCCGTGAACTCCCGCAGCCAATTGACATAGCCTTTAAAGAATAGGGCAACGATTTCTTCATTTTACTCCTTTCCTATGTTCCCTGTTTGAGATATTACCCAACCCTTTTCCAAAATGACTGATGAGCAAGTGATCCTGATATTAGTGATAGGTTTCCCTAGCTTTTATGACACTGCCACTCTTCCTCTCTCACACTTCTTGGCTTCCCCCCAATTTTCTAATACCTCAGCTGCTGTTTGGAGTTTGGTGATCTCAGTCTGTGCTTGTTTTTATTTATTATTCAGTGTGTTAGTTGCTGGGTAAGTAAGTGGGAACCTCTACTCACTTCACCATCTTGCTCTGCCTCCTTAATTACAGTTTATATAGTCTAAGATCTGTGAGAAACATTTCAATACTGCTATAATACTTGGTCAAGCAACATTCTTCTCCATGTCCAGGAGAGGTTTAGAAGGAGAATCTGATCATTCTGACACAAAACTAATTTGCCTTGAATTTCAGTCTTATTGAATCAATAATATTATGCAATATGGAGACATCTGCATTTAAGCTGTTGCTGTTTTCCCATGCTTGGCTGAGACATGTTGTTTTCATTGATAAATAGTAAAGGTAATGTGACTGGAACCCAACAACATTGATTATTTAAAGTTTAGCAATGTATCTTGCTAAGGAACTGTCCTGATAAGTTATGTATGGGATTACTTGTATGCCTCTTGATTTTATAAAATGGGGGCATACTGTTTTGTAACCCATGCAAAGATGGTGATTGGAGAGCTTCATTGAAGAGTATGTGGACTTTGTACTTATTGACATTAATCATAAAGAGTTAATTTGAGAAAGTTGATGAAAATTATGACATTGAAAGCACATGTTACTAGAGTAGGGAGATTGCTGAAAAGATAAATTCTCTGTAGTGGGTACTTGAGTAGTATACTACATTCCTTATGCATTTGGGACAGTGTTGTGGTGAACATTGTTGTTGTAGGTAAGTGCCATGGAGTTTGTACCAATTCATAGTGACTCTGTATATGGTTTCTAAGAAGCAGTTGATGGGTTTGATCCATTGAACTTGGGTGTGCTTATATCTACTTGTGTAATGGCTCTTTTTTCTTGGAGATATAGACCAAACAAAGGAATTGCTGAGTAATACGATATTGCTATTTCCAACTTTTTAAGAAAGTGCAATACTATTTTCCACAGGAAGTATAGTACCATTTTCCACAGTGGTTCTATAATTTCCATCTTACTAGCAGTGTGGGAGAGTCCCAGTCTCTACACCCTCACTGTTATTTGTGGATTTTTGCTTTTTTTTTTTTTCAGCTTTGCTATTAAAGCTGTGGCAGGATGATATCTCATTGTTTTTTAGATTTGCATCTCTCTTATGGCTAAGGGGGTGTCCTGCTGTGGCACTGTGGGTTAATGCACCACACTGTAAAGTCATTTGAACTGCAAGGTCGGCAGTTCAAGCTCACCAGCTGCTCATCAGAAACCCTATACAGGGTCGCTATGGGTCGGAACCGACTCGACTGCACTTCACAACAATGGCTAAGGGGAGTCATGGTGTGGCACTGTGGGTTAATGCACCAGACTGCAATGCCATTTGAACTTAAAGGTCGGTGGTTCAAGCTCACCAGTTGCTCCTCAGAAACCATATACAGGGTCACTATGGATCAGAACTGACTCGACAGCACTTCACAACAGCAACAACAATGGCTAAGGATCACAGACATTTTTCCGTATGTTTATAAACTACCTGAATGTCTTCTTTGATGAAGTGTCTGTTTATGACCTCTGCCCACTTTTTAAACTGTGTTTATTGGTGTTTTTTTTCTCAAAGAGGTAGTAAAGGTTTTTTGTTTGTTTGTTTGTTTTTTAATACGTGTTAAAGATTAGTCCCTTGTCTTACGTAATTGCAAAAAAAAAAAAAAAATCCCTACTCAGTGGGCTCTCTTTTTACTATTATGGTGAAATATTTTGATGCACATAAATAGCTAACTTTCAGGAGGTCACAGTCAACTATTTTGTCTTCTGCAGTTTGTATGCTTTAGTTAGGTTTGGTAGTGTATTTATGCAATGTAGTGAACCCCATAAATTTGCCCCTATTTTTTCATTGATGATCCTTTTTGTCCTAGGTTTTACATTTAGGCCTTTAATCCAATATAAGTTTGGTTTTGCATATGATAGGAAGTATGGGTCTTGTTTCATTTTTATGCAAATAGAGTTGCAGTATTCCAGTATTGTTTGTTGAAAAGAAAATCTCTTCCACATTTAATGTATTTCGACATTTTGTCAAAGATTACTAACCGTATGTGAATAGCTTTACTTCTGGATTCTCAATTCTGTTCCATTGATTTATGTATCTTTCATTGTATCAGTGCCAAGCAGTTTTGACCACTGTGGCTGTGTAATAAGTTTTGAGATCAGGAAGAGAGAGGCCTCCATTTGTGTTCTTCTTTAGTAATACTTTGCTTATCTGGGGTTTATTTCTTTCCCATCTAGTGATCAGTTTTTCCATCTCTTTAAAATATGAATTTGGCATCTGTATTGGAATTACATTGTATGTTATACATTTAGATTGCTTGGAGTATTGTCGATATTTTCACAACATTAAGTATTTTAATTCCAAAGAGAGGTGACTCAACAGAATATGGAAATCATCAGACAATAGTTTTGTTATCACATGCAAGTAAAAGTTTGTCAAATATAATTCAAAAGCAACTGAAACAATACATTCACAGAGAACTGGCACAGGTTCAAGCTGGATTCACATATTTGTTGTTGTTGTTGTCAGGTGCCATCAAGTCGGAACCGATTCATAGCGACCCCATGCACAGCAGAATGAAACAATGTCCGATCCTGGGCCAACCTCACTACCGCTGCCACACTTGAGTCCATCAATGATGCCACCTGGCCAATCCATCTCATTAGGGGTCTTCCCTTTTTTCTCTGACCCTCCACCTTACCCCACATGAAATCCGTCTCCAGCAACTGTTCCCTCCAGACAATATGTCCAAAGTATGAGAGACGAAGTTTAGCCATATTGGCCTCCAAGGAGCACTCTGGCTGCCCTTCTTCCAAAACAGATCTATTGGTTCTTTTGGCAGTCCATGGCACTTTCAGTATTCTCCTCCAACACCACAATTCAAAGGCATCAACTCTTCTATGATCTTCCTTATTCACTGTCCAGCTTTCGCATCCATATGAGGTTATTGAAAATACCATGGCCTGGGTCAGGCGCACCTTAGTCCTCAAGCTGACATCTCTGCTCTTCAATATGTTAAAAAGTTCCTGTGCAGCAGATTTGCCCAATGCAATACGTTGTCTGATCTCTTGACTGCTGCTTCTGCGAGTGTTGATATTCACATATTAAGATACCCATATTAAAAGAAAAATTGTTGCTTACCAAATGTCATTTCTCTGCTATTTATAAGGTTTTCAGTGATTAAATGTTTAGAAGTAGTTCATCTCTCCTTCTTCCTAGTCTTTCTTCCTCTGGAAGACAAAGACCACAACCTTTGGTATGGATTGCATCTCACTATAAAGAAAAAAACTCCTCACCATTGGACCAATAAACAGTATTCTTATCAACGGAGAAAAGATTGAAGTTGTCAAGGACTTCGTTCTTCTTGGATCAACCATCAACACTCATGGAAGCAGCAGTCAAGAAATCAAACAGCATACTGCATTAGGCAAATCTGATGCATAAGACCTTTTTAAAGTGATGAAGAGCAAATATGTCAGCTTGAGGACTAAGGTGTACCTGACCCAAGCCATGGTATTTTTAATAACCTCATATGCATGCAAAAGCTGGAAAGTGAATAAGAAGGCCATAGAAGAAGTGATGCATTTGAGTTATGGTGTTGGAGGAGAATATTAAAAGTTCCATGGGCTGCCAAAAGAACAAACAGATGTGTGTTGGAAGAAGTGTAGTGCTCCTTGGAGGCCAGGATAGCCAAACTTCATCTCTCATACTTCAGATATATTGTCAGGAAGGACCATTCTCTGGAGAAGTATATCATGTTTGGTAAGGTGGAGGGTCAGAGAAAAAGAGGAAGACTCCCCAGTGAGATGGATCAACAAAGTGGCAGCATCAATGGGCTCAAGCATGGCAATAATTGTGAGGTTGTCCCAGGACCAGGCAGTGTTTCGTTCTATTGTGCATAGGGTTGCTATGAGTGGGTACCGACTAACAACAACAGCAACAACAAGGGTGATAGGGAGTGTACTGTAGAGCACTGTATACATAGTGTATACATCATGGTTAGGGTAGTGTCGAGGGCAATACAAGGAAGGGAAATGGAAGAACAAGGTAGATAGGAGAACACTTAAGTAGGTTTGCATGGGCTAAATGGGACAGAGGTAAATATTGATGTATGCTCAACCTTGGATCAACAGGGCTCTGTGATACAGGGATCGAGGCATAGTCTGAATTGGCAAAAGAGAGTAAATAATGTAAAGATGCTTGACTGTCTTATGGATATTGGTTTCCCTTGCCTACTATAGTAAAATAGACACTTGAGTGGGATAGAAAGGAATATCAGGTACCATGATTACAAAAGTTTGTAAGCTCATCTTTAGCCTGTTAAAGTGGTTTTAGAACTTGCACAGTGAAATAAGCTTCTTGAAGAACCTTTGTAGCATATAGGTCCATAGGTGGAATCCTGAGTCACATCCAGGACCTTCTGAGATAGGACATTCCCACTTGAAGGTACATGCAGACCAGCTCAGACCAGCGAGAGGATCAGAAGATACTTCCTGAAAGAACAAACAGCAGGAAAAAACAAAAACAAAAATGGCAGTCTGTTTGGCTATTACATGATCAAGTAAGTTGTTCGCCGGGGAGCAATCAAGGTAAACAATCAAGACTGAATCTCAAAGGGTACATGAATAAGGATGTAAACTCGTTGGCTACTGCATTGGTCTACATGTGAGTAGAAGTACGGGAAAGGCAGTAATGGACCTTGACATGAGAGAGAGAAGAGGATGGGCTGGTTGGTCCACAGTTTGGGAGACTTGGGAACTCCTGACCCCATGAATACTGACCTATCCATGGAGAACTAGAACTAAGTTTGAAGTGTCCATCTTATATGAAGAGGAGACACACAACAACATCCAAACTTACAGAGAGTACCCATTTGACCTAGCTTCGATGGCTTGATGACCAGAGCTTGACTAGAGGAAGATAAAGAAATTTGATAAAGGAAGCAAGTGTAACTTGCTACAATTTGATTAACTTGACCTATACTTATGGATGTAGTAGCTCAAAATACCAACCGAGAAGGAAGGAGTTTTCACGTCATGGATCAAGCCTGTTCCCTCAGCATACAGTGTAGATAGGGAAGGACAAATTAGACATTGGCTACCTAAAACTGCAGGGGTGGGAGGCAAAACTATAAAGAAAAAAAGTGGCTGGGTTACAAGTTTTCAATAGGGAATTTAGTTTCAGAGTGTGCCGCAGAAGGTAGAATCCCCACTGAATAGTTTTCATCTTGTCTAGATGGGTCTTATGAAAGGTAATGTGTATAGGACTCTTTGGATTCAGTAGTGAGTAATTGTTTGCATGATTAATTGTGATTGTAATAGTCTTAAAGGTAGAAGTTTTATAACATAAAGTGGGGAGTAGTTCATCTTATAGTCCAGGAACAGAGGACCCTAGGAACATCAAAAGAGAAGAGCAGGAGAGGAATATGGTACCCTAACCAGAGAAGCAGTGACACCAGAGCTAGAGACAGAAATGAGGACAATGGAGAAACAGAGGTGATGGCATGGATAGATAGAGCAGCCAAGGATTCATGGAACAGAAAGATTGTGTGCTGGCAGCAAGGAGGCTTGCTTGCAGAATGGGCCCTTTGATTGTTTAAATGATTATGTATTCCTGAGTGTTTTTGTGTCCATAAAAAAGAAAGAAAGAAAGAAAGAAAGAAAGAAAGAAAGAAAGAAAGAAAGAAAGAAAGGAAGGAAGGAAGGAAGGAAGGAAGGAAGGAAGGAAGGAAGGAAGGAAGAAGCAATGTAAGGTAAAGTGTGGAGAAAGGGGAAAGAAGAATAAAAACACAAAACCAATGAAAGGGAAAAGCCAGAAGAGGTGCCAGACCCAGGAAAGAGAAACCTCTGGGGGCTCCTGCCAGCCAAGAAACTCACACATTGTATGTGCGGGAGATGAAACAGTGGCAATGAAGTTTCTATATGCCTTGGTGTTGTTTGTTCTGAGTACCCACTACAGAAGTAGTTGGAAAAGACCTCAAAGTAGCTTAGATAAGGGTCTTCCTGGCCCAGAGGACATCTAGGAGCAAGAGTTTCTTATAGTCTAGAGCTGAACAGAACCTGCTCTGCAGGTTTGAAGAAAGCTTCACCTGAATCCAGGTGCCAGGGTGGGTGCAGGTAACCCCTAACTCACTTTGACGTGGTTCACAACTGCGTAACTTACCACCATGTGACTCCAATGGTCAGGAGAGCAGGAACTTTGCTGGGGCTGTACACTGGTGGGGGCTGGCCACTTCTCTGATCATCAGGGGAGTGTGTGGAATAAGAAAAGAAATCACAACTTTCTCTCTGCATTGTTATGCATTTGTGCTGCCAAGCTGTCCTCTACCTTCAAAGCCACCCACAAAAGTTCAAGATGGTCACACTACACCTGGTCGGATGGCCCAGGCCAGCTGTCTGTTCAGCTTCTTCTTTTAGTGAGGGCTCATCCAGGGACTGCCAGGGTTGGCTATGCAGTTTTGTAGCAGGGCTTACCTGAACCTAGGTGCCAGGGTTGGTGCAAACAGCTCCCAACTCTCTTTGGTGTTGCTTACAACTGTGCAGTTCACCACTACATGGCTCCAGCCACTGGGAAAGAATGAGCTTTGCTTCCGGTATAGTCTGAACATGCCTCTGGTCACCAGGGAAGTGTGGAAAACAAGAAAAAAAATCACACGTTTATCTCTGCCAGTCACTAGTATGCCTCTGTACCACCAAGCCACTGTCTATCTCCAAAGACACTGAGAAAAACACAATATGGCTTAGCCATATTTGGTCAGCCAAAACAGGTCACCATCTGTCACTGTATTTTTTTTTTTTACCACATCTGTTCAGCTTCCTTTCCCAGTAAACATTCAGCCCACTTCTCTATGCCTTCATCTGAAATTTAGGATTCCAGGCCTATCATCTGCATCTATTTTATTTGGTTTTCCATATCTTTGTTATAGAGGGAGTGTGTAGAATTTCTGCCTATTCTGCAATCTTGCCACCTCTCTTCCTCTTCTTTTTAACCAAATTCCTTCATTTTTAAGAAGTACCTTGCCCCAAGTGATACAGATGTGCATAAATGTTTTAGAACATCTTGATTGAGGCTTCTGTTTGGTTCATTTGGATTTGCTATTGGTCCCCCAAAAGAACCTTCTGCTATAACTCATTTGGATTGCTATGGTTATTCTTGGAACATGCATTCTTCCCCTCTCTCTTCCTACTTGTCTTTGTTTATGGTTATTCTTCTGTCTTTGATTCACTCTCTCACTCTTTCCACTGTCTCCATTTTTCTTCTTTCTCTACTTTATTTGCTTTACAAATACTCTTTACTAAAGGTTACACTAGGTTCTGAGGTTGGGAGCAGTCTCTCTATCCTGTTAAAAAATTTAGGGTATACTACTCAAAGAATGTTGCCCATGTTGACTTGGTATTCTGGTATTTGGGTTAGCATGTTAATTGTATCCTTCCTATGTTGAACTTCAATCTTATTCACTATTCATGTCTTGAATGTGCATTTGTACATATACATTCCATCCTTCATACAGAGAAGACATGCAACAGAACATTAAAAGTTATTTTGGAGAAATACTGTTAACTGATGGTAAATGGAGGGGATTATTATCATTGTAATGAAACAAGGTGTATGATTTGTTGAATGTAAAACTGATGATCTGCCTTGTAAACTTTCACTCAATCCACAATAAAAATCTTAAAAATAAATAAATAAAAATATCGATTTGTTTGTTTAAAAAAAAAGTTATTTGGGGAACAAAAATTAGTTAATTTCCATATATGCTTTCTGGAATGAATTAATGACATAATACAACAGGGTAACTAGACATGTAATGATGAGTCTTTGAAACAAAGGTAGTACTGGGCGCAGTTTGGTATTGTTGTTGTTATGTGTCATTAAGTCAGTTGTGACTCACAACAACTCTGTATAGGGCTTAAGGAGCAACTGGTGGATTTGAATCACCAGCCTTGTGATTAGCAGTCCACTGCTGATCCTATAGCACCACCACACCAGGATACCAGGACAGCTTGGTATGGTAAGGCCTAAAGATGCATTCCCAACCTAGCTTAGACTGTACAATATTCTGTCTTCTATATGCCAATGGATACGAAAGCTGGACAGTGAATAAGGAAGATCATAGAAGAATTGATGCCTTTGAATTGTGGTGTTGGAGGAGAATACTAAAAGTGCCATGGACTGCCAAAAGAACCAATAAATCTGTTTTGGAAGAGGGGTAGCCAGAGTGCTCCTTGGAGGCCAACATGGCTAAACTTCGTCTCTCATACTTTGGACATATTGTCAGGAGGGAACAGTTGCTAGAGAAGAATGTCATGCTGGGTAAGATGGAGGGTCAGAGAAAAAGAGGAAGACCCCTAACGAGATGGATCAGCCAGGTGGCATCATTGATGGCATCAAGTGTGGCAGCGGTAGTGAGTTTGGCCCAGGATCGGACATTGTTTCGTTCTGCTGTGCATGGGGTCACTATAAGTTGGTTCTGACTCGATGGCACCTGACAACAACAACAACAACAATATGCCAAAGGCTTCTATGTTATCTCCCTCTCTGTGGTGAACCTTACATTTGTCCCCACATTAATGTCTCTCCCGAGAATTTGGTTGTTGAAGCCCTTGTTCCAGATCTGGGCCTCTTATTTTTGCCCAAATATGCTGCACTACAATTGTTCAGTGGGCTGGGCCAGATCCCTTCCCTCAATAGGTATATATGTATATGTGGAAGGAGGTACATCCTTCCAACTGTTGATTAAGCAATTACACCACAGATAACTGATAACACAGACTATGTCAAACAAAGAGATTCCTTCAGCAACCTTCAGTGAAAAGATGAATGATTACACCTGATGCTCCTAGTTCCAAGCTTAATTATTTCAAACTTAGAACAGAAGCCATGATATTGAACCATAACAGAGTTCAGACTGAGGAGAGAGATTGTAATTGAATGTGTGAGGTATCCGAGCATTTGAGGCAACAGACACATACATTTAAAAAAAAAAAAATCATACCAGAAAAAAATTAGATGAAAATCTTTCCAGTTGACTACCTCAAATAGTTGAATCCACTTTTAATCAATGTGCTGCTTTGAAATAATTATTTTTGAATCTGGACTGGATAAACTAGATTGTGGTGAATGGGTTAAAATTAGATTACCATGAAATTATAAACAAAGTTTTAATTTTGCTTCAGTTTAGAAAAACCTTTGCATGGCAAATTCTGGTCACCTTGCACAATAATGGAAGCCATTGGTGGGAAAAGTTAATGTTCTCAGTTTTTCTTTGGGTAAGTATTATTTGTGGTAACACAGAAAAATGTTTGCCAGTAATAACACACACCCAAATTTCTATAGTTATTTGTTAAGAATAAATATTTCTCACTTAGACCTTTCATGCTATCATGAAGAAATTTTCATTAGCCCTTCATAAACCTTGAAACTGACCAAGTTATAAAGTATGGAACATATATTCCTTGGCATATTAAGAGGAGTGCATTTGGGAGTCGCTCAGTCTGTATGCAGGCAGTGAAAGAGTGCAGGTTTCTATAGACTTAAGGACAGTAACAAAATAGAGTAAAAACCAGTCTATGTTTTATGATCACCATGTGCCAACAATTCTTACCAATGCTAATGACAAAATATCTCCCCTCTGCTCCCTTCCATCTACCCCTAAATTTCACCCTTCCTCACTATGCATACACAGATACCCCTGCTGCTCCTAACTTAGTTGTCCTTAGTGTTTCTTCCTCTTATCTCCATTCTCTAAATCTTGGAATCCTCCAGTCTTAGTCCTTGGATTGGTTTTCTTTTCTGTCTAAATGTATTACTTTAAGTACATCCTACATGCTAATGGATATCAAACAAATATATTTCTAAGTGCATACTCCATTTCTGCACTAGAAAGTTGGTAAACATCTCAAATGTAATATTTCCATATTTTGTTTCCTGTTAGCTTCTCAAAACTTACTTCACAATGACAAGAAACTAGGAAAGAGTCATGGAAGAGTTTCTTACTCAAAGGCCCAGAAGGAATTGATATGGCCAAGACCCTGATTTAACTTCTGATTTTCAGAACAGTAAAAATATTAAACTTATGCTCTTTAAAGGTTTCCACTTTGTAGTATTTTGTTATCGCAACTTTAGGAAGCTAAGGCAGCTACTGAGTTTGTGGTAATTTGCTTCAGCAGGAAAAGGAAGCTAATACACTCCCTAATAACTTATTATCTACAGAAGTTGGGCAAATACCATCTACTCCTCCTATTTCACAGATAGAAAATAAATAACGATTATGTGATGTGTGTATCTCTTCTAGAAAGTTTAATTAATGATTTTATCCAAAGATCAACCTTAAGAAGACATGAAAACCAGCCTCTTTTGTTTTAAAGCCTTATTTATAGATGAGACCAACTATGTGGAGGATAAGAGGTTGGCTATCTTAACCATAATAATTTATTTAATGTATACTTTATTGATTGATTGATTTAATGTGTACTTTGCTAGAAATGTCTCTTTCTAAATTAATGTTACAGGGAAAAAGTAAAAGGAATCCCACTGAAAATAAACAAGGGCTATTATTAAAAAAAACAAAACTTTGCTTCAACTTCAGTCTTCCCCATTTCTATTGGTAGGGACTTGTCCTTCCAACTGGCCATACCAAAAATCTTGGAGTCATCCTTGACTCATTCTACTCTCACACACCACAAACAATTCATCAGAAAATAGATTTAGCTCTAACTTTGAAATATATTGAAAATCCAACAACTCCTCAGCTCCCCTACTGTTTCCACTCCGGTCTGAATATCCCTCGTATTTTCCTGATTTACTGAAACCTCTTTAATGGTCAGAAGATAATATATATTGGCATCCTAATATCCCTGTCACATTATCTCCTATTTCTCTTTCCTTCATTCTCTCTACTTCAATCACAGTAGTTGCTTTGTTGTTTCTTGAACACATAGAACACACCTCAGACTTAGGACTTTTCATTGTCTGTTTCTTCTACCTGGAATGTTCTTTCACCCTGATGTTTGCATGCTTCATTCCCTCAAAGGAGTCTTGGTGGTATAGTGAGTTAAATATGAGCTGCTAACCTAAAGATTGGCAGTTGAAACCCACAAGTTCCTCTAGCAGAGAAAGATGAATCAGTCGGCTTCCTTAAAACCTTGGAAATCCTGGGAAATCTTACTGAGAAGCTCTACTTTGCCCTATAGGGTAACTGAGTTGGAATAAAAATCAACTCAATGGCAGTGGGCCTGGTTTGAGTTTGGTCATTCACTCAACTTCTTCACGTCTTTGTGCTAGTATTACCTTCTCAATGAGGCCTACCCTGATCTACTGTTTAATATGCAATTTGCCTCCATTCTACTCCCTCCTCTTGACATATCTTCTCTTGATCTAGGTTTGTACTATTTTTTTCCTAATGATGGAAATTTACTAACAGTCTATGAAATTTACTTATTAACTTTGTTATTGTTTATTGACCGTCTTCCCTCAGTAGAATGTAAGCTCCATAAAGAAATTGTTGTTGCATGAATCAATCACATATTTAACTACAACTATTTCATTGCATATAAAAGTACAAAACTAGTCTGAATGAAGACATCTAACAAAGTGGCACTCCCATACACACATTATTGTACCTTGAAAGCTGTGGTTGTTTATGTGTTGTCTTATTAACATTATGACCTCATTCCTGAAAGAAATTGTAAATAGTTGTTAATACTCATTTGTAAGCCTAAATAAAGAATATATGTTTTTTTTTAAATCCTCCAGGTTTGAAAAATATAAGTTACTTTATTTTTCTCTTACTTGTACACTTACTCTTTTTCTTTTTTCAGTTTGAGGTGTCCTTCACTGAGGATTATTTTGAATTTTGATTATTGTTTCCAAAGGAGACCTTGCTACTGTTGCCACTTTTGGTGCAATTGCCCCAAAGGATTTTGTTTAGGAGAGGGCAAGTTTACTGGCTAGCTTCATAGGACAAAGTAGAGTGAGATGGGAAATATAACATTGAAGAAGATTCAATCCTTCCTGTTTTAACTTTTCATGAATCAGAAAAGCTAGTTATATATATGAAACTGAGCCAGTAGTCAAAAGAGACAGGATAAAATGTTCAGTCAATTCTGTGATAAAATTAAAACTGTTGCTTATTTATTTAATCTCAATTAAGGCAGAGCAGACCATTTATTGATTTATTTAAAGAGAAACATGAAGAAGCATGTTGCAATTAAATTTAATTTTGAAGTTAGGAGGCTTTGGCAATTTGGTCTGACACTGTATTACTTTTGGGGATAAATAGTGCAAATATCTACTTTGCAATAAGGAAGACCTCATATATATCTTTCCAAGGTTTCATATATCATGTTTTATCATAAAAGAAAAACAGGAAAGTACAGCAATTGGTTACATTCTGAAACCTAGGCAATAGATTTGACATAGCTAATCTGCTGAAAAAAAAAAAAAAAAAATGAGGAATCATCCAAACTAGAAAACATTCTACATAAGGTTTGTCGGGTAGCTAAGTTGAAGTTGTAGTCCTTGGAAGGCCCATTTATCCTCAGAAAGTCATTAGACATAGCTAGTGAATTTCTGACTTTCTATCAAACAAGGCAAGGCTAGCCTTATATATAGGTGATTTTTTTTCTTTTTATGATTATAAAATAGAAAATAATTCATTACAAAAACTGCATTATATGCATTTATAAAATATAAAATGAATTTTAAAATACTTACTGTCTTTTTTTTTTTTATAAAATTTCTATTAGCATTTTGATATATTTCATTTAAGTGTTAATTCTACCTGTCAAGGCTACATAGTTGTAATCACACTATCCTTACAATTTTATATGCTACTTTAAAAAACTTAATATTGAATTATAAGCAAAAGTTTTAAAATTATCATAGCCATGACTTAAATAGCTCTATATTGGGCCCTGGTGTAATGCTATAGGATAAGCATTGGACTATTAATGACAACACTGGCAGTTCAAATCTACTAGCTGCTCCTTGGAAACCCTATACAGGGTGTTATGAGTTGGAATACACTTGAAAGCATACAAGCACGCATATTGGACCATTTGATCAATGTACCATGATGGATATTTGGATTCTTTCAAATTTAAGTCATTTTAAACAATTGTTTGATGGGCATGTATACACATAGTCATCTCTCTATAATAGGAAATTATCCTCTAGTCTGTTGTTGTTGTTATTAAGCTACATCGAGTTGGTTCTGATTCATTGTGACCCTGTATAGGGTTTATAAGGAGCAGCTGGTGGGTTTGAACTGGCGACCTGGTGGTTTACAGTCTAATGCTGATCCTACAGCACCACGCCAGGAGTTCTGTGGTTCACTAGACACCTAAAAATTAATTGATTGGGTCAAAGGATATAATACAGTTTAATTTTATTTTTCAAAAGTTATGTGTGTGCATATATGTGCATACCTGCATCTATGTTTGGAAAGACATATAGATACTCAAAATTTAACAGTGAGTATTTTTGTTGGTAGGATTACAGATAAGTAAGTATTCTGTTTTTCTTTTCCTTATTGTTAAGATTTTCTGCAATGGATATGTATTGCTTATTTAATTAAGAAGTGATAATAGGACAAAAGCATAGTTAAATACCGTTACTTAGAGACTGACTAGATTTGAATTTCTGCATAGTTAATTATTAGCTTTGTGAATTTAAGCAAGTAGCAACATCTGTGTGACTCAGTTTTCTTGTCTATATATTGAGTATTATAAAGTCAATGACCTTTTACCTATTATGAGTATTAATGGATTTATCCATGGAAAATACTGAAAATATTGTTTGGCTTATGATAAACACCTCATCAATGTCTATAGGAGTATCTGGGTGGTACAAACAGTTAATATGCTCAGCTGTCAAACATAAGGTTGGACATTCAAGTCCACCCAGATAATCCACAGAAAAAGAAATCTTGAAGTCTACTTTCAATAAATTCAGACACTGAAATCCCTATGGAGCACAGTATTACTATGACACACATGGAATTATCATGAATTGGGAGCGACTTAACCAGCAACTGCAAGTTGTGGTGGTTGATCATTACTATTTGGTACTGGAACAACCCTTCAAAACTTCTACCTTTCATGAAAATCACTCCCATTGAAATTCTTATGTCAGCAATTCAATCCAGTATACTCCATTAATAAAACAAAATATACTTAATCTTACTAAACAATTACAGTGACAGGAGAGGCAGCATCTGAAACCTAGAACCTTCTGCCATCCCATGTATATAAACTGTCATTTCTGTTTTCTAGAATAGGTTCATTGAAGAAGAAATCAGATATCTGGATAGCCCTGGGTGCAAGAGGAGGGTGAAATGTGAAGCAGGCTTTCAAAGACAATATTCACATACCTTACAAGTTAACTATGATTGACACTTAACTAAAATGCAATGCAGTGGTATACAAATCTGAAAATTGGCAGACATGGATAATCAGTCTTGGTACAAGTCTCCCTAACTTTCAAAGGTGGATTACTGTTACAAGCAGAATGGATTGTCTTGCTTCATCAAACATTCAAAACAAAATTTCTTGTTTATTGTCAAGTATAACAAATATTTGCAATATAGAACCTAGCAATAATTGTAGAAATAAGAGCAGAGATTCATTTATTTTTAGTTTCAAGAAGAGTAATCTACCTATAGGAGCATTGTGGTTCTGCTGCAGACTGCAAACTACAAGGTCAGCAGATTGAGTCCTCCAGCAGCTCTGTGGGAGAAAGATGAAAATTTCTGGTCTCACAAAGATTTAATTTCAGAAACTCTATACATGGTATCTATGAATCAGAACCTATTCAACAGCACTTAACATTCTACCTAGAGACTCACAGTTCTTTCTTCTTTTTTTTTTAAGTTTTTATTGTGGATTATGTGTTATTTTACATGGGTGAACATTATCTTTACATTCATCCTATCATATTTTGTTTCATTGCAATGATCACAATCCCCTGCATGCATCATCAAACAACCAAAATCCAACACACGCCTGCACCCCAGCTGCCAGTAAACAGCCCCTCTCCCTCCCTGAGTCCAGGGTCCCCAGCCACTCCTTATGTCCATGTAATTGCCTCTGCCTCCATCCCTAGTGTCACTGCCTCCCTGGACAGGGTCTCCCATTTCACTTTTCTCCTTTGTTGGTTCCAGGAATCTCTGCTCCTGTTTTGCAAAATTAGCCCCTCTCCTCCTTTTGTTACCAAACATTTACATTTACCTTTCTAACACTCACTGTCAAACCTGATAGCACTCATTCCCTATTGAACCACAGGAGTCCTTGCCCCCTCAACTTTTATCAACCCCATCCAGACAGGTTGGAAACAATTCAATGGAGATTCTATCTTTCCCTATATCCTCTGGAGCTAGGTTCCCTACTGAAAGCTTGTAAGCCAGTCACTTCTTGCCTTTGTAACCCCCCATTTTGGGTTTCCAATGTCTAAGTTCCCCATCCCTGTCGACCCTGTGTACCAAGGGGATGGGAATGATACTCATTGTAGAGATTTGTCCACTCCTTTGTCATACTGCATCCACAAGCATAGGACAAGTTCATCCGCTTGTAGTGGGTTACTCTTTTTTTTTTTCCCCCTCTTCTTTCTTCCTCTAGTCATGTTCTGATCATCCAGCCATTGATGCCAGGTCAAATGGGTACTATTTTCAAGTGTGGGTGTTCTTGTGCATCTTCCCTCAATTCATATCAGCTGCATGCTTCACACTCTGATCTACTCCTCTGGGGCCATGTCCCTGCCCCTGGACCCAGGAGACCCCAGGTCTGGCCATACTTCTGATTAATGAGGTCCTAATCCAGATTAACAGGATTCTATAGAATGTGGTGTCAGAAGAGACACTGAAACTTGCTCTCCAATGTAGAGATGCTAAAGCAAATGAAAGAAATGAGGAGGTACAAGAGCTGAACAGAAGATTTTAAAGATCAGCTTGAGAAGATAAAGCCAAATATTACAACAAAATGTGCAAAGATCTGGAATCAGAAAACCTAAAAGGAAGAACACGCTCAGCATTCCTAAAGCTGGGGAACTGAAGAAAAAATTCAAGCCTCAACTTTCGTTATTGAAAGATTCTCTGGGAAAATTATTGAATGATGCAGAGAGCATCAAAAGAAGATGGAATGAATGCACAGTCACTGTACCAAAAGGAAATGATTTATGTTCAACTGTTTCAAGCAGTAGCATGTGATCAAGAGCCAATGATACTGAAGGAAGAAGTCCAAGGTGCATTGTAGGAATTGGCAAAGAACAAGGCACCAGGAATTGATGGAATGAAAATTGAAATCTTTCAAGAAAGTGAGGCGACACAGGAAGCACTCACTTATCTCTGCCAAGAAATTTGGAAGACAACTATCTAGCCAACTGATTGGAAGAGACCCATATTTGTACCCATTCCAAAGAGAGATGACCTAACAGAATGAGGAAATCATTGGACAATCTCTTTGATATCCCATGCAAGTAAAGTTTTACTAAAAGTAATACAGAAACAGCTGTAAGCATACATTGACAGAGAACTTCCAGAGGTTCAAACCAGATTCAGACGAGGTCATGGAATGAGGGATATCATTGCTGATGTTCGATGGGTCTTGGCTGAAAGCAGAGAATATCAGAAAGATGTTTACCTGTGCTTTATTGACTACACAAAGGCTTTCAATTGTGTGGATCATGACAAGCTATGGACACATTGTAAGTATGGGTATTCTGGAACACTTAATTGTGCTCAGGAGGAATCTGTACCTGGACCAACAGGCAGTTGTTCGAACAGAACATGGGAACACTGAATGGCTTACAATTAAGAAAGGTGTGTGACAGGGTTGTATTCTTTTACCATACTTATTCAACCTGTATGCTGAGCAAATAATCCAAGAAGCTCGGTTCTATGAAAAAAATGTGGCATCTGCAATATGCAGATGATACAACCTTGCTTGCTGAAAGTGAAGAGGACTTAAACATGTACTGATGAAGATCAAAGAGCATAGCCTTCAATATGGATTACATCTCAATGTAAAGAAAACAAAAATCCTCACCACTGGACCAATAAACAACATTCTTATCAATGGAGAAAAGATTGAAGTTGTCAAGGACTTCATTCTTCTTGGATCAACTATCAACACTCAAGGAAGCAGCTGTCAAAAAATCAAATGGCATATTGCATTAGGCAAATACGTAGCACAAGACCTTTTTTAAAGTGTAGAAGAGCAAAGATGTCAGCTTGAGGGCTAAGGTGTGCCTGACCCAAGCCATGGTATTTTCAGTAACCTAATATGTATGTGAAAACTAGACAGTAAATAAGGAAGACCGTAGAAGAATTAGTGCTTTTGAGTTATGGTGTTAGAGGAGAATATTGAAAGTGCCATGGGCTGCCAGAAGAACCAATAGATCCATTTTGGAAGAAGTGCAGCCAGAGTGCTCTTTGGAGGCTAAGATGGCCAAACTTCGTCTCTCATACTTCGGACGTATTGTCAGGAGGGACCAGTCACTGGAGAAGGATACTATGTTTGTTAAGATGGAGCGTAAGAGAAAAAGAAGATCTCCAACAAGATGGATTTGCCAGGTGGCGGCATAGATGGACTCAAGCATGGCAACAATAATGAGTTTGGCCCAGGATCGGGCAGTGTTTCATTCTGCTGTGCCTAAGGTCTCTGTAGGTCGGTACCAACTTGATGTCACCTAACTACAACAACAATAGAATGTGGTCAGACTTAGTTCACAACTTCATTGTTGTTTTTCCCCCACTTCCCCTTATTGGTAACCAACGTGGTCAGCATCAGGACCATATGCCTGCTAGTGTACTCCATCTGGGTTTCAGTCTTGGAAGGGGGTTTGCCTTGAGGGGACCTGACCACTTGCCTTGATGGCTACCTGGGGAACAACTGGCTTGTTCTTATAGTAGTCAATTCGATTTCTGTTATTATTTTTGGTTTTTTTCTGCTGGTCTTTCTTTCAAGAAGTATCTTCTGTTCTAGCTGCTCCAGACTGGTCTGCTTGTCTTTTCAAGTGGAAATGTCACAGAACAGCAGATTCTGGATGAGGATCAGGATTTCATCTATGGTCTTGTGAAATGCAAAGGCTCTGCAGGGAGCCTCATTCACTGGGCAAGTTCTAGCCCCATTTTAGATATTCCAATCAGTTATAGGCTGAAGACGGGCTTACAAGCTTTCTCTGGTGATGTTTCTGGCTATCCCTCTATCCCCTTCAAGTGTCTATTTTACAATAGTAGGCAAGGGAAACCAAGATTCAAAAGACAGCCAAGCATCTTAATATAATTTCCCCACTTTTACTCATTCAAAACATTCCTCCATCTTTGTATCCACGAGCCCTGTTGTTGCACGTTTGTGCTTACATCGTTATTTACCTCTGTCCTATTTATCCCATGTAAACTCCCATCCAGTTTATTTTTCCTTTCCCCTTCCCCTTCTATTGTATGCCCCCCAGCACCCAAACTATCCTGTGTCTATTCCATTCCCTGTGCTCCACTATCCTGTGCCTATTCCCTACCCTGTGCTCCAACTTCCCCTCCCTCCCTCACCCCAGCCCATACACCCTGGTGAGCAACAAAAAAATAAAAACAATAAAAAAATGAAAGGTACTTTTTTTTTTCCCTTTTAGTGTGGGTGCTTTTTCTTAATCTTTTACAATAATGGACCTATGCCGTATTTCTCCTTTTGTGAATGAATGATTTCACGAAACATAATGTCCTCAAGGCTCATGCATATTATGTGGTGGTTTACTGCTTCCTTGTTATTCGTCAGGGTAGCATAATATTCCATTGTGTATATGTACCAGTTTGTTTATACATTCACGCATAGATGGGCACTTAGGCTGTCTCCATTTTTTTGCTTATTGTAAATAGTGCTGCTATGAACATTGGTGAGCATACATATATCTACTCGAGTTAATGTTTCCTTGTTCTGCTTGGGTCTTCATTTTCATGGTAACTTGTGAGGTATTAATTTTCTATGAGGTTACCATATAGTCTATTAAGTTTTCCCTGTGTTTAAGACAGTCTATTGTATCCCGCAATCTACTCAACCTCCTTACCACCTGGATCTCTGTTCCTATATTTTTCCCTTCTTTGACATTTTTAATATTTTCATCTTTGGTTGGTCTCATAGGTCCTCTGAATTCATTGCTGTATCAATAATTACACTGAATATTGATGGGTTAAATGCACCAGTGAAGAGACAGAGAGTGGCTGAATGGATAAGAATATTGAGTTCCAGGTGGTGTTGCTATGTCTGTCAATCTCTGGTTGTTATCTGTTCTTGCTGATTTTCATTCCAAAGAACTCTCTTTAGGATGTTTTGAAGCACTGGAATGGCTTTGACAAAATCTCTTAACTTCTGTTTACCCTCAAATGTTTTGATTGCACCATTGTATTTGATTGGCAGTTTTGCTGGATAGACGATTCTTGGTTGGCAGTTATTTTCTTTTAGGGTTTTGTATATGTCTCCCCATTGCCTTTTTACCGTCATGGTTTCTGCTGAGAAGTCAGCATTTAAACTGATTTGCTTACCTTTGTTGATGACACTTCTCTTTTTCCTGGCTGCTTTTATGATTCTCTCCTTGTCTTTGATTTTAGACATGGCTTGAATATGATATGTCTCATTGATTTTCTTTTGGGGTCTATCCTTTCTGGAGTTCGTTTTGCTTCTTAAATGTTTATCTTCTCATCTTTCAAAATATAAGGAAATTTTTCTTCCAGAAGCTCTTCAACTATCTCTTCTGTGGACTTTTGTGTTTCTTCCTGTTTTGGAATGCCAATAATTCTTATGTTATTCCTCTTCATGTTATCCAGCATGAGTTTTAAACTCTCTTCAGATTTTTTCATTCTTTTTTTCTGCTTGTATTTCTATCTTAGCAGTATTGAGAGATTTGTCTTCCAGCTCTCTGATTCTAGCTTCCATCTCTTCCATTCTAACCCTTTGCCCTTTTGGTGTATTGTCCATGTCTGATATTTTATTATTAATTATCTGGATTTCTTTTTGCAGGTTTTTGTTTGTTTCCAATGCCATATCTATCTTGTTTGATTGCTCCTGTAGCACTTTCCTAACTTCTTCCTTATTTTCCTCTACCCTTTTTTGGAGCATTTGAATGTGTTTCCATATCATTCTTCTGAATTCCTTCTCAGGCAGATCCATAGCCTGCTCTTCTACTGGAAAGTCTGTGTCTGCTTCCAGCTTATTTGTCTCAGTTACTTTTTTTCTGTTTTCCGACATGTGTTGAAATCATTAATTGTGTTTTCTTAGACATTTTCAGCACTTGTGTGGGTTTTAAATGCTTTAATGGATGTATGTTGCTTTGTTGTTAAGCTTGCTGAATATCTCCCAGTGTATCTGACCTGGATATAGGCTTCCCTTTTCATGTATAATGCCTAGCAGCTGGTTTTGGCACTTGTCCAGATGGTGGAGTATTATAGGTTATGCTTGTTGCTTGGCTATATGAGCACAGTTGCTTTCTCTTGGTGGGTAAGGTAGGGGGAGAAAGCTCCAACCCCTGGGAGAAGAGTGAGGCCAAACGGAC
Source organism: Chrysochloris asiatica (assembly GCF_000296735.1). Lineage (NCBI taxonomy): Eukaryota > Metazoa > Chordata > Mammalia > Afrosoricida > Chrysochloridae > Chrysochloris > Chrysochloris asiatica. Next base: position 6,489,226 of record NW_006408677.1, on the reverse strand, counting down.
CTAAGAGAGAAATCATATAAGAGGAGAGACAGAAACCACCAATCAAAAACAAAAATATAATTGTGATTGACACTGTTCACTGGTCTTTGCTGTGTAGGCAGTGATATAAGGTCTTGCCCAGGCCAACTTTCGGACTGGGTCCCAGAGTCAGCCATAAGAATCAGCCTGTTTATTCCTTCTCTGTGACATTGGAAAACTGTTGGTGCAATGCTAGACCATTTTGGGGTTCTGCTCCCGCCCGCCAGAAGGCATCTGGGCTGTGTAGTGAGAGCGCTATCAGAGTGAAGAGGAAAAATACATGAAAAATGAAAAGTGAAAGATGAAATATCAGTCACACCTCTCCCTCCTGATACGTAGCTCTGCAGCTTCTATCACTGCCTCCGCTTGGTTGTGGCCCCGCCCTCCAGCCTGAGGACTTCTGGCTGCTGGCTGCCATGGCTGGATCAATTCAGAAATCACCATATTTTACTTCCATAGGCAGATTTCTTCACAGGTGGGCATGTGAAACTGGTTCCTGGAAACTTTAACAAGATCCAAAGCTCCACATCTGTTCTGCACCCCTGTTTCTCTGCTTTTTATAGGTTTTAGCATACAAATTTTCAGTATCTCTGCTTAGCTTCCCCCAAACCAGAAGTTGACTCACATTTATTTCTGAGGAATAATCCATAAATCATTAAATGGATATGAGAAATTTAGGCCTTTAATCATAAGCACTTAAATTTAAAAACAATTTACCAGATGCCCACTCAACTTTCTACTTCCGACCTTTGTTTTTTCCTAGTGATCCTTGTGGTAACTATGGTTAGTTAAGGGCAGGATTTCATATATGTAACTCATAATATACTTGCACAATAGCACATATATGGGGTCTTCTTAACATGAGGTGCTCCTGCCTTTCTGAGACCCATCGCAGCCTTTTCAAGTCTTCTGATGCTTTGATACTTTGAAGAAAGGAAAGTAAATATCCATCTATTTAGTTAGAGTTTTTATTTGTTTGTTCGTTCTTAATTTCAAAGGCTTTATAGCATATGTGAAGGAGCTCTGGTAATGTAGTGGTTATGAATCTGGCTGCTAATCTAACAGTAAGCAGTTCGAAACTACCAGCTGTTCTGTGGGAGGAAGATGAGGCTTCCTGCTCCTGTAAAGATTTACAGCCTCAGAAACCCTGTACAGGGTCGAGATGAGTCGGAACCAACTCCACAGCACATAACAACAACATAGCATAAGTGAAATGTACAACAAATCAATATTTTCCAATTAGAATGTTTTTGTTCTGAGCATTATAATGGCCTTTTGGGCCATTCACCAAACAATGTATTTGTTATTCATCATTCCTCCAGATGTTACCATCTTTTTTTTTTTTTTTTT
>NW_006408677.1:6485140-6487073 GCF_000296735.1 Chrysochloris asiatica | reverse complement strand
TCACTCTCCACTCTAGTCCTCTGTGGCTATGTCACTGACTCTGGGCCCAAGAGTCCCCAGGTCTTGCCACACTGCTGGCCAACCAGGTCTTCACCCAAGTTCACAGAAGTCTATTGAATGTTGTAAGGCTACCATCTTTTTTTTTAATGTCCATGGATGCAACATTGAATGTGTCCTCAGGAGGAGGTTAGGAATTTAATTGCTGACTCTCAAATCAAAAGACATCAACTAGTGGTATATGCTCATCATTACATGAACATAAAAATAGGCTTAAGATTTTAGTTGCATTTCTGTACTGAGGGGAGCAATTTTTGTTGTTGTTAAGTGCCATTGAGTTGGATCCAACCCATAGTGACCCTGTATAGGGTTTCAGAGGAGCAGCTGGTGAGTTTGAATCACTGACCTTGCATTTCAACTGACCTTGAAGTTGACTGCTTATCCTAAAGAGCCATGCCATGACTCCTTCCAGGGGGCAATAGAAAAACCATATTAACAGGATAAAAAGAAAGGCACTTGAATGACCGGGCATATTTATTGTCTCCTTTGAGGCAGACTCCAGATTGGGAATTTTTATATGGACCCTCAAGGAGGTAGCTAATAACTGACTTCACTCAAGTCTTCTCTAAACTTTTCTTATATTCTCCTTTACTACTATATGAAGTGTTGCAAAGTTAAAATACACTCATACCTCAACATAAGTAGAAATCACTGAATTTAAAGACTAGGAGGCTTTTGAATGAGCTGCCCCTCACTTAGACCTAATAAACTCTGATTGCATTAGGAAATGCCGTTTAATAACTTCCATAATCTGGGAATCAAGGATTCTGTGTCCCAGGAAAATAATATAAACTGAAAAGAGTTGGGTAATATTGATAGCTTTGTACATAGAATGCAATGAGTAAACTCTAGGCACTTCACTTTTGATTTGTATGAGTAGTGATTCTTTTTTTTTTTTGGTTATAAAAATAAGAAGAAAAAAAAACTACTGGAGTGCTTAGATACTCACTTCCCTGCATTAGTATACCCCATGACTAAACAAAAGCTCTGCCTATGAATAAGTTCTAAAATCTATCAGAAAATAAAGTACCTTCATTTTCTTTGTCACCAGAGAGGCTTCTGCCAAATGGGGAAGTATATGTAGTACTGACTGAGGCTTCATTTTGTGACAGCAATAAAAAAAGGTCTGATTTGAAAGGCCCTAAGAAAGAATGTCAGGCCTTTGTACTGGTTTTTGGGGACAGTACTAACATCAGTGTCACAAGTTAACAATATCACAAGTAGCGCTGTCTTCAACTGAATGGTTTTTGTTTTTTTTTAATGTTTTATTGTGAATTATATGATAGTTTACATGAGAGAACTTTAGTTTTGCATTCATTCCATCGTATATCATTTCATTGCCATTGTTCTAATCCCTTCCATGCATCATCTTCCGACCAAAGGGTATATCCTAGAAACCCGTCCTCTACCCTTCCTCCTCACCCCCCCGGCCCCCAGTCTTCGGCCTATAGTCCCTGTCCCTCTCTGGATCCAAAGTCCCCAGCCGCTTCATCACTCCATGCCATCATCTCTGTCTCCATCTCAGGCATTTCTGCTTCTCTGGGTAGGGTCCCGCTCTCGGCTTTTCTCCGTTGGTGGTCCCAGAGACCTTTGCTCCTAGACTGGAGAAATAATCACTCCCTTCCTTGCTAAAAAATGTCTACCTTTGCATTTCCAACCCTCACAATCCGTCTTGATAACCATTATTCACTACAGTATCCCAAGTAACCCATCTGTATTTCATTTCATCAGCTCCACCTAGACAGATTGGATACTACTCACTGGTGATTCTGCCTTCCTCCATGCCCCCTAGCTCTAGGTTCCCTCTTGAGAGCTTGTAAGCCAGTCACTTCTTGCCTTTGTAGTCCTTCCCTCTCCATTTGGGTATCCAGTGTCC
>NW_006408677.1:6471655-6479530 GCF_000296735.1 Chrysochloris asiatica | reverse complement strand
TTCTTTCTTGTAAGTTTCCTCATAGTTTTAATGTTTTCATATTCTTCCTGGGTTTTCATTCTCTTGGTATGTTGTGAAGTGTTAATTTTCATTGAGGTTGTCTTATAGTTCATTAGCTTTTCTGACCATTTATTGCAGACTGTTTTATCCTATAATCAACTTGACCTTCTGCCTATCTGGATCTCTTTTTCTCTGTGTTTACCTTGTTTTACATTGTACTTGTTTTGGTCATAGAATGACTTTCCAGAGTCTCTGAGTTTGTTCTTATAGTTTTGTTTTGTTACAGATTCTTCTTTCTGTTGACTTAATTCAGTGAGGTGCTGCCACGTATGTCAATCTCTGGTTGTTGTCTCTTCTTGGTTCTCAGTCCACAGATCTCCCTTTAGGGTGTTTTGTAGTGCAGGATTGGCTTTGGTAAATTCCCATAGCTTCTGTTTATCCTGGAATGTTTCGATTACACCATCATATTTGATTGATAGCTTTGCTGGATAAAGGTTGGCAGTTTTTTTCTTCCAGGGTTTTATATATGTCTCCCCATTGCCTTCTTGCTTGCATGGTTCCTGCTGAGAGATCTGAGCTTAATCTGACTTGCTTGCTTTTGTATGTGACCCTTCTGCCTTCTCTGGCTGCTTTCAGAAGCGTCTCCTTATCTTTAAATTTGGAGAGCTTTACTATGTTATGTCTTGATGATTTTCTTTTGGGGTCTGGTCTTCTTGGAGTTTGTTCAGCTTATTGTATGTTTATTTTTTCACCTTTCAGGATGTTGGAGAAATTTTCTTCCAGTAGCTCTTCGACTATTTCCTCTGTAGATTTGTGTGATTCTTCTTGCTCTGGAATGCCAATAATTCTTAAGTTATTCCTCTTCATGTTGTCCAACATGAATCTCAGACCTTCCTCCAAATTTTTTATCTTTTTGTTGTTATTGTTGTTCTTCTATTTTAGTGGTATTGAGAGACTTGTCTTCCTTGCATCTCATCTATTCTACTCTTCTGCCCTTTCAGAGTGTTTTCTATTTCTGCCATTTTGTTTTGGATTGTTTGTACCTCTTTCTGTAGGCTTTGTATTGTTTCCAATGCTGTATCTATCTTGTTTGATTGTTCTTGTAACATTTTCCTGACTTCTTCCTTATTTTTCTCAACTCCATTGTAAAGTGTTTTGAAACATTTTATAGCCATTTTTCTGAATTCTTTCTCAAGCATTTCCAGGGCCTGCCCTCCTTCCAGAATGGAGTCCAGATTTACTTCTGGGTCCTTTTTCTCAGATATTTTATCTTTTTTCTGGACATGTGCTGATATGGTCATCTATTTTTGCTTCTTGGACATATTTGATGTTTATCTGTGACCATAGTGCTTAAATGAGTATGTATTTTGGTACTTTTTTTTTTTTTTTTTTTAATGCTTTCTGGTTTCTTCCAGGAAGATGTGGTCAGGGTGTGGTCTTCCCTTTTTACTCTTCTTATTGCTTGACTCAGAGTAACTTTCACAGGTTCTGCCTGTTTCCTTGGTAGCTGGTAGCTGGTTTTGGTTATTGCCTGGGTTTTGGTGTTTAATACGGTGTGAATATAGCTTGGCTATTTGGCAGAAGTTGCTGACGCTTCTCGTGTAGAATAGGGAGACAAAGAGTTCTCCAACAGCAGAAGGGAGGCCTTGTCGTCTGGCCGTCTCTGAATGTTTTTTTTTTATATTTCCAAGATACAGCCTGGCCTCTGAAATATCATAAGCAGCTTCAGTGTAAGGGGGCCCTACTCTAGTTTAAAAGCAGTTTTTAAAGGGCTTCATTGTGTCATAATTTAGCATTGAAAATAATAGTAAGTTTTGCTATGTTTTTCTAGGTAGAATTGTTGAAAGCGGCAATTTTAAACTGCCTTCTTTATTTTTAGCATAGATATTACTCAGATTGTCCTTGGTGAAAAAGACAGCTGGCTGCCAAGGAATGTGAATGTGGAGTTGAATTTGAAATAAACTAATTCCCAATAGTCCTTTTCATAAAACAGCATACAGACCTACTTGTCTTGATGCAGGATCCTTTTGAAATTTCATTGATTTATATTAGCGTTTTGTTTTGTTATTGTTTTCTCCTGTAATTCTCTTCCATAACACTCCCAAAGTACCTATAAGAGTACTTTTATCTCTAGCATTTCTCCTCTTTCTTGGACCCAGTATAAATCCTTAGCCAATTTCACCCAGATTGTGGAGTGGAGTGGAGTGGAGTGTTCTCTGGGGTTAGGCAAACTCAGGTGTGAGTCTTTATTAATATATGATCTTGGGAAAGGTATTTAACTTTTTTGAGCCTCATTTTCTACATGTGTAAAGCACCTGCTTTGAGGATTTCATGAGAGAACTTTAGCTCAAAAAGTGGTAGATGTTTTCATTTTTTTGTTGTTGCTGGTCATTGTAATTCATACTTTTTATCTTCATAATCTTAGGCCAACATCACTTTCAGGGACTTCCAGGTCAGAGGTGGTCATAGAATTGATCATTAGCCTCTAGGCCAGAGTTTTTCAATAGGAGTACTCAAAATTTTGGACCAAAAATTCTTTGTTGGAGTCACAGAAAACTGCCCTGTGCATTATAGGATATGTAGTAGAATTTTGTGCCTCTAGCCATTAAATGGAGTTCTGGTGTGGCGCTGTGGGTTAATGTGCCAGACTGCAAAGCAGTTTGAACTGTGAAGTTGGCTGTTCAAGCTCACCAGCGGCTCCTTGGAAACCCTATACAGGGTCGCTATGGGTCAGAACTGACTTGACGGCACTTAGCAACAATCACAACAATCCATTAACTATGGATAGAGGCATGGAATTCTACAAGGAGCTTTGGTAGTATAGTGGTTACGAATTGGGCTGCGAACCTCAAGGTCAGCACTTCGAAACTACTGGCTGTTCCACAGGAGAAAGATGAGGCTTTCTGCTCCTGTGAAGATTTACAGCCTCGGAAACCCTGTTCAGGGTCGCTATGGGTCAGAACCGACTTGATGGCACTTAAAAACAACAACAACAACAACAACATCCATTAAATATGGAGGCCTGGTATAGTGCTGTGGGTTAATGCAATGGACTGCAAAATCAGTTTGAACCACAAGGTTGATGATTCAAGCTCACCAGCTTCTCCTCGGAAACCCTATACAGGGTTGTTATAGGTCAGAACTGACTCAATGGCATTTAACAACAACAAAACAACACATTAGGTGGAGTCCTGGTGTGATTCTGTGGGTTAATGCACTAAACTGAAAGGTAGGATTAAACCACAAGGTTGATGGTTCAAGCTCACCAGCCACTCTTTGGAAACCTTATACAGGGCTGCTATGAGTTGAAGGACTTGGAATGAGGGATATCATTACTGACGTCTGATGGAGCTTGACTTAAAGTAGAGAATATCACAAAGATGTTGACCTATTCTTTATGGACTATACAAAGGCTTTTGATTGTGTGGCTAATGGAAAATTATGAACAACACTGTGAAGTATAAGTATTCTGGAACACTTAATTGTATTCATGAGGAACCTGTGCAAAGACCAAGAGGCATTTGTTCAAACAGAAGAAGGGAACACTGAATGATTTAAAATTGGGGAACATGTGCACTAGGGCTGTATGTATGGTTCTCTCATCATGCTTATTCAATCTGTATGCTGAGCAAATAATCTGAGATGCTGAATTATATGAAGAAAACCATGGCATTAGGATAGGAGGAAAACTCATTAATAACCTTCAATATGCAGATTATACAACCTTGCTTACTGAAATCAAAGATGACTTAAAATAATTACTGATGAAGATCAAAGACCACAGCCTTCAGTATGGCTTGCATCTCAGTGTAAAGAAAACAAAAATCCTCACCACTAGACCAATAAACAACATCCATATAAATGGGAAAAAAAAAGGTTGAAATTGTTAAACACTTCATTTTGCTTGGATCAACCATCAACACTCATGGAAGCAGCAGTCAAGAAATAACAAGTTGCATTTCATTAGGCAAATCTGCTTCACAGGACCTCTTGAAAATCTTGAATAGTAAAGATGTCAGTTTGAGGACTAATATGCGCCTGACCCAAGCCACGGTATTTTCAAAAACCTCATATGCAAGTGAAAGTTGGACAGTGAAAAAGGAAGATGGTTAAAGAATTGATGAATTTGAGTTATGGTATTGGAGGAGATTATTAAAAGTACCATAGACTGCCAAGAGAACAAGTAGATCTGTGTGGGAAGTACAGCCAGAGTGCTCCAGGATGACCAGATTTCATCTCTCATACTTTTGACATATTGTCAGGAAGGATATCATGTTTGGTAAAGTGAAGAGTTGTAGAAAAAAAATCCTCAGTGATATGTATTGGCATAGTGGCAGCACCAATGGGCTTAGGTGTAGCAACAATTGTGAGGTTGGCCCAGGACCAGACAGTGTTGTGCATAGGGCCACTGTGAGTCTGTACCAACTCAATGGCACCTAACACCAACAATAACCAAAACAAATGAGTCAGAACTGACTAGATGGCACTTAATAACAACACCCATTAGGTAGCAGTAGTATCTCCACTTCACCACTATCCAAGCTGGGACAACCAAAAATTTCTCTAGATATTGCCGAATACATTCTGGCAGGCAAAACTGTCTCTAGTTGAGAACCATTGTTCTAGACATTCCTTAGTTTAATAACTTCCATGAGAACTATCTGTCATTTTGCTATTCATACTATAAGGGACTTCATAAAGTTTATGGAAAATTGAATTAAAATATAGTGATTTTTTTCTAAAACTGCTTGAAGTCTCCTTTTACTTTTAACGTCCTTGTTTCAACTCTGTTTTTATCTGGCTACATTTGACTGGCATCTTGAACTCTTCTTTTGGTTCCTTAAGGTCCCCTGATTTCTAGTCATAATTTTTCAGTAAAATGTTAATATTTGTCATAATTTTTCAGTAAAATGTTAGTATTTATTAAATTTGAGCAATGAGCACATAGTTTAGTTATTTTTTATTGTGGCAAAAATAAACAGAATATAAAATTTACTATTTTTACCATTTTAATTTTATTTGAGATTACCTTATCTTCTTTTAACATTTTCCTCCATTTAAAGCAGTCAATTTTATCCTATACTCTACCTGACCTCCTCACCACCTGGATCTCTGTTCCTATGATTTTACCTTCTTGTTCATTGTAATTGTTTTGATCATAGACTGATCTCCCAGATCCTCTATATTCGTTCGTATAGTTTTGTTGTTTTATGAACTCTTCCAGCTATCCATGGAGTTCTGTGTAGTGCTGCCACATATGCCAATCTCTGGTTGTTGTGTGTTCTTGCTGGATCTCAGTGCAAAGAACTCCTTTTAGGATGTTTTGAAGCATGAGGTTGGTTCTGGGAAAATCCTTTAGCTTCTGTTTATCCGAGAATGTTTTTATTACACTGTTGTATTTGATTGACAGCTTTTCTGTGTAGAGGATTCTTGGTTGCCAGTTTTTTTTTTTTTTTTTTTTCTTTCTTTCAGAGTTTTATATGAGCCATTGCCTTCTTGCTTGCATGATTTCTGCTGAGAGATCTGCACTTAATCTGACTTGCTTGCCTTTGTAAGTGACACTTCTCTTTTCCCTAGCTTCTTTCAGGATTCTCTCTTTGTCTTTGATTTTGGAGAGCTTGATTACGATATGTCTTGCTAATTTTCTTTTTGGGTCTGTCCTTCCTGGGGTTTGTTCAGCTTCTTGAATACTTATCTTTTAATTTTTCAGGATTATTTTCACCATGTTAAAGTGTACAATATTATGCTATTAAATATATGCACAGTGTTATGTGGTATGCACAATGTTATATTCCAGAACATATTTATAACCCAAATATGTAACCCCATGCCCATTAAGCAACCAGAGTCTATTTTCTCAACCCCCAACACTGGCAATCACCAATCTTCTTTTTGTCTCTATTATTTATTCTAGATATTTCATATAAGTGGGTATATACAATATGCAACCTCCGGTGTCTAACTTCTTTCCTTTAGTATAATGTTTTTCAAGGCGATCCATATTGTAGTATGTATCAGTAATTTTCAGGGATAAACAAGAGTCCATTTTATGGATATACCACATTTTGTGTATTCTTTCATCTGTTGATGGATATTGAGTTGTTTTCACTCTTTTGGATATTTTGAATAATGCTACTTTGAGCATTCATGTACACTGTTTCTTTTTAACTTGGCTTTAATTTTAAAGCTATAATTCATTTTTATTTTATTTTATTTTTTTTTACATTTCAAATTCCAAAGAAGCTACTCTGTGACTGCTAGTTCTGAACCTTAATATATTTCTTGACTAACTAACTACTTACTGCTCTTTCTTTGGGCATTCAACACTTACCTGCTAATCCTTCATGCTAGAGAAGTATTTTACTAGAGCCTTTCTTATAAACTTTTGGGTAAAAGGCAGTTGAAATAGAGATTCTAGAGCTAGACAACATGGGTCAGAGGTCAGCTAATAATTGAATTGTACCCACCTCCCTCCTACCCCTCAAATATGTGTTGAAATCTTATCCTCTGTTCTTGTAAATATTACTCTATTTGGAAAATAGAATTTTTGTTATGTTAATGAGGCCATGCCAGTGTAAGGTGAATACTAAACCTAATTTATAAATTTTATTGTTGTTGTTGTTGTTGTTAAGTGCCGTCGAGTCGGTTCCGACCCATAGCGACCCTGTACAGGGTTTCCAAGGGTGTAAATCTTTATAGGAGTAGAAAGCCTCATCTTTCTCCTGCGGAGCAGCTGGTAGTTTCGAACCGCTGACCTTAAGGTTTGCAGCCCGATTCGTAACCACTACGCTAAGTTGTAAAATGGGCATGATTACTGCAGAAACACATGTGAGGACTGTCTGTAATAAAAGAAACACCAATGATCTCTGACAGACATCAGAACCTAAGAGACAGATTCACAAATGGAACTGAAATGGCTGTGACCCGATTTTTGACTTTCAAGGTCCAGAACTGTGAAAAAATAAATGTCTGTTCTTTAAAGTTGCCCACTGGTGACATTTTCAACATCAATAAGTTATGGTTAATTTTTTATTTCTACTTGATTAAGCCACAATCATCAATGGTTTGGCAGACATTGTACTGACTGCTCTTTCATAAAGTAATATAATGTAATCATCCTTCATTTTGTCAACTGATGAAAAGACAATCAGTTACTTTGGTGGTTGGCCTGCATCCAATATATATGGATGTATGGCAAAGTTTGTTATCTGGATCCTGTATCCAACACATCATTTTTTGATCAATCTCCAATTGTTGGTATGTGAGCCAGTAGTCTGTAGTCTAAACTGCAGATTTTGGGATTCACTAGCTCCCATAGTACCACAAGTTAGTAGTTTGTCATTTGACCTGTCAGTTTTAGTTGACTTTCAAAAACTTCATGGAAAAATGAAATAGAAAGATGATAGAGGGGGAGAGAGAGATTTCAAAGAAATGGCTCATGCATTTGAGGAGGCTGAAAAGTCTTAAATCTGAGGATCAAATATCAGGCTTGAGGCTTCTCCTGACTCATATGGTTACAGGGAGCAACACAATTAAAACTGACAGGTCAAATGAAAAACTACTGACTCGTGGTACTATGGGAGCTAGTGAATCCCAAAATCTGCAGTTTAGACTACAGACTGCTGGCTCACATACCAACAATTGGAGATTGATCAAAAAATGTGTTGGATACAGGATCCAGGTAACAAACTTTGATAAGGAGCTCTGGTAGCGTAATGGTTACAAATTGGACAGTGAACTGCAAGATCAGCAGTTCAAAACTACCAGCTGCTCCGCAGAAGAAAGATGAGGCTTTCTGCTCCCGTAAAGATTTACAGCCTCAGAAACCCTGTACAGGGTCGCTATGGGTCGGAACCGACTCGACGGCACTTAACA
>NW_006408677.1:6459077-6471060 GCF_000296735.1 Chrysochloris asiatica | reverse complement strand
TAGAATATTGCCTGGGTCAATACAAACATCATGTAAGTATGAACTACTACTGTGATAAGTCTCATAAAGATTCCCATATGAGAACTGTTAGTATTTGTTGTTGTTGTTAGCCATCATTGAGTCAGTTCTGACCCATGTCCAACAGAAAAAAAACACCACTTGGTCCTGTATAATCCTCACAATTGCTGCTTCACTTGAGCTCATTATTTTCTCTGTCCCTTCACTTTACTACTTTAATGATACCTTCTGATAATATGTCAAAGTATGAGAGATGAAGTCTGGCCATTTTGGTTTCTCCAAACCATATTTGTTTGTTTTTATGGTGGAGCTCTGGTAGCGTAGTGGTTACGAATCGGGCTGCGAACCTTAAGGTCAGCGGTTCGAAACTACCAGCTGTTCCGCGGGAGAAAGATGAGGCTTTCTACTCCCGTAAAAATTTACACCCTCGGAAACCCTACATAGGGTCGCTATGGGTCGGAACCGACTCGATGGCACATAACAACAATAACAACAACATGTTGTCTTTAATATTCTTCTCTAACACCATAACTCAAATGCATCAATTCTTCTAGTCTTCCTTAATCACTGTCCAATTTTCATATGCATATATTGTTGTTGTTGTTAAGTGCCATCGAGTAAGTTCTGACCCATAGCAACCATGTATAGGGTTTCCGAGGAGTGGCTGGTAAATTTAAACGACCAGCCTTGTGGTTCAAACTGACTTTGCCATCTAGTACATTAATCCACAGCACCACACCTGCAAATACCGTGTCTTGGGTCAGGCGCACCTTAATTTTCAAACTGACATCCTTGATCTTGAACACCTTAAAGAGCTCTTATGCAGCAGATTTATCTGAGGCATTATTTTGTCTGATTTTTTTGACTGCTGCCTCAATGAGGATTGATGGTGGTAGATTCACTCAAAATGAAGCCTTTGACAGAGTCAATATTTTCTCCATGTATCATGATGTTCCAGTGGTGAGGATTTTTGTTTTCTTTATGTTGAGGTACAACTCATACTGTTGCTGTGGTCTTTGATCTTCCTCAGGAAGTATTTTAATTCCTCTTCTCCTTCTGCAAGGAGGGTGGTATCATCTGCATATTACAGGTTGTTAATGAATCTTCCTCCAATCGTGATGGCACATTTTTCTTCATATAATTCAGTTTATCAGAGCATTTGCTCAGCATACAGATTGAATAAGTACAGTGAATTAATACAACTCTGACACATACCTTCCCTGATTTTAAAACATTCAGTGTCTCCTTGTTCTATTCTAAAAAAAAACTGCCTCTTGGTCTACATACCAGGTCTTTTTGAGCACAATTAAGTGTTCCAGAATACTCAATCTCCATGGTGTTTCCCATAGTTTCTCATAATTCATACAGCCGAAAGCCTTAACACAGGTAACCATCTTTCTGGTATTCTTTACTTTCAGCCAAGGTCCATCTGTCATCAGCAGTGGTATCCCTCGTTCCACATCCTTGTCTGAATCCATCTTAAACATCTGCAAGTTCCCTGTCAGTGTACTGTTGCAGCCATTAAAAATTATCTTTGGCAAAATATTACTTTCATGTGATATTAATGATAGTGTCTGCTGATGTCTGCATTCTGTTGGGTCACCTCTCTTTGGAATAGGCACAGATCAGTTGGCCAGGTAGATATTTTCCAATTTTTTTGGCATAAAATGAGCGTCTCTAGTGCTTCCTCAGTTTGTTGAAAGATTTCAATTTTTATTCCATCAATTCCCAGAGCCTTGTTTTTTGCCAATGACTTCAGTGTTCATTGGCCTTCTTCCTTCAGTAACATTGGCTCTTGATCATATGCTACCTCTTGAAGTGGTTGAACCTCAACCATTTCTTTTTGGTACAGTGAATATATTTCCCATCTTTTTATGGTTTTTGTATCATTCAATATTTTGCCCACAGAATCATTCAGTATTACAAGTGAAGGCTTGATTTCCGCCCCCCCCCCTCAGTTCTTTAACTGAGAAATGCTCAGCATGTTGTGTTCTTCCCTTTTGGTTTTCTAATTCAGATCTTTATGCATTATAATATTTGACTTTGTCTCTTTAAGCTGTCCTTTGAAAATTTCTGCTGAGTTCTTTTAGATCCTCATTTCTTCCATTTGCTTTAGCATGTCTATGGTGGAGATCAAGTTTCATAGTCTAGTTTGACATCCATTTTGGTCTTTTCTTTCTGCCTTGTCTTCTTAATAATATTTTGCTTTCTTCTGGTGTGATATTCTTGATGTCATCCCACAACTCTCTAAATTCAGGTGGGATATGTTCAAGATCATATTTTGGCTCCTGTGGACTTGTTAGCATAAGACCATAGTTAACTAACTTCCTGGCCCAATCTTTGTGCTCCAAAAAGCCCAACAAACTTATTTTATACCATAGTATTTATTGAAAATTGAACATATTTATTGAGCATACTGGAATAAAGGGAGGAAGTTCTGACCACCCAATGACTGAAGAGATGAATATCTCAGCCATGTGTACTCATTTGTGTCATGCAGTTTGCCACCATGCTCTGGTGTGAATGCTTGGCCCCAGGGTTATTAAAATTAAAGGATAAACGTTATAAATAATTTCTGAATTAGAAATTTTTATTTCCAGTTTTGACACTTCAAAGTACCAGTACTTTCCAGGTTCACAGACTTGTCTTGTGGTTTTCCTCCTTAAACAAGTTAAAATAAAACAAAACAGTAACAACTTCTGTTGAACATCATGAGATTTTATTCGTGTATGATGTATCTATATCTTCAGTCCTCTAAACCCTCAGAATCTACCAACTCCCACAGTTGTAAAAGTATGAGTTTTTAACTCAATAATGTTAGAGAACAGAGGTTCTCCAAACAAATTTCACAGGATGACCCACTCTTTCTATTTTGTCACTTTCTTTCAAAAGGGTTTGCGTAAAAATAGCTCAGTAATAAAAAGGAGTATTTACTCTGATTTTCTACTTTAGTCCTGAGGGTTTAATTTTATGGTATGATAGGATTGTTTTTCATTTGTGATATCTACAAGAATTGATTTTAAGCAACTCATTAACATATGCTTCTGCTTTTATGATTCACCTGACTCAAACAGTTGATTTGTTGCTCACTTCAGCACAATATGCATAATTTACTTTATTTTCCAGAGAAATTCTAAGTATGGTGAGCCTGAAAACAAAACAAAACAAAAAATGTTGTTTTGGGGTCAACTTCCTGAAAGGTCTCCTAGACAAAAGAAGGATAGTGTAAATTAATCTTTTGTGGTAAAGCAGGACTTTGGCTGAAGAAGCAAACTTCTTTAATTTTGATCTGGGTTACCGAGCACACTCTCAGCCTACCAAGAACCTGTAACACTGGATAAATTTGTCCCAATTTTCCATTCCCATTATCAGTGTCCTATTTTAGGCCTTTGTTAGTTCACACCTTGACTCTGGTGACAGTCATACAGCTAGACTGTTTGGTTCTCCTTTCCCAAGACCTCCAATATTAGCTTCATCAAATGGAAATTTGATGTTATTTTCCTACTCAAAACACCTTCAATGGCTACCTACTGCTTGATGAATAAACTCTTATGAATCATAGAAATCCTAGAATGAGAGTATTGGCAGAAATCCTGGAGTATAATTCAGTAGTTGCCAAACTCTGGTGTCTGGAATAGTGCCAGAAGTTTGCATCAGTCTTCAGTGGAATGGGAAAAAACAATACATTAAAGTGAGTGTTTCATAAAGTTACATTTATTCATTTAAATGATTATTTTAAAACAATTTGCATTTTTACATTGTAATACCCTTTGCTTTATGAAATAATGGTACCAACATGTGATAGCTTTTGTTTGTGTGTTTTAAATATCCATATTCAGCACTTATGTTGGCAATCTTTTGTTACTCTCACCCTTTGTTTGGAAATTTACTGATCTGTGAAGTCCAAAAGTCAGGGAGTCAGTCATTTCATAAATGAAATAATTGAGGAAAGAGGAATTGATTGGCTTGTCTAAGGTCACACTGATAGTGGTAATGCTAGACTGAAAACCTTGACCTAGCTTCAACTCTTTGCCATGATATTCAAAGCCTTCTGTATTTAAACCCCAGTATGCCATAATATTTCTTTCATCAGGATGCCCTAAAATAAATTCTGTGTACTAACTTATGCTGGTTATTTGCTACTCTTTCAAAACACCTTGCATTCTTTCACTGCATTGCCTATCCACCTAAATCCTAGCTAGTTCAAGTGCTGATCTGTAAGTATCATAGAGATTCTTTCCCTTTCTGTCCTCCCATACATTCATACCACTTATCAAAGTATTATATCTCCAGGATGTTATCAGCTGTGGTCTATACCCCCTCCTTTGTTCTTCATCTGAATATTCCAATTGCTCAAGCCAGAAACCTTGGAGTTATCTCTTAATACTTCCTACCCCAATATTTAATTCATTATGAAACCATGTTGAGACTCCCTCCAAAATTAATCATGCGTGTGTCAACTTATCTCCTTTAATTAAGCGGATTACTGTTGAAATTTCCCTATGTTTCCTCAAAGCAGCCACTTTTGGATCTGGCAACTCTCTCACAAAATTATTCAGTGGTTTTCCATAACCTTCAGGATAAAATACAGAGTCTTTAACATATTATTCAAGAGGCACAGTGACCTTGCCCATTTCTCCAGTCTCATCTCTTGCTTTTCTATCTTTCCCATATTACACTGTTTGCTTTACCCTTACTACACTTCCAATTCTTTAAATGCAACTTTCTCATTCATGGTTTAACAAATTCTTGTTTATTAACTGTAATTCCCTCTTACCTTTACATATGCTATTTATACTGCCTGGAAAATTCTTCTTTAGGAAGCCCTCCTTGAGGCCCAAAGATTTGGTCGGATATCCTATACAATATCTTTCACTCACCAAGTTGCATTATATTTTCTTTTTTAATTGGTTTCCTTTCTAGCTAGAATGTCAGAAGAGTGATATCAGAGATCATACCTATTATGATAACCATTGTATTCTTAACACTTAGCTCTAGCATATGGCTGTCATTGTTATTGTTATTAAGTGCTGTCAAGTTGGTTCATAGCCACTCTGAATAGGGTATCTAAGGACCAGCTGGTGAGCTTCAATTGCTGAACTTGTGGTTCAAACTGACTATGCAGTTGAGTGCTTATCCTAAAGTTTTTGTTGTTGTTTTTGTTGTTGTTGATAAGTGCTATTGAGTCTGTTCTGACTCATAGCAACCCTTTATAGAGTTTCCAAGGAAGAGCTGATGGGTTTGAACCACCAACTTTTCAGTTCAAACTGATCTTTCAGTCCAGGGAATTAGCTTACAGTGCCACACCAAGACTCCACTCAATATATGTGTTCTATAGGTCCTGGTGTGGCAATGTGGATCAGCACTGAACTGGAAACCACAAGGTTTACAGTTCAAACCCACCAGTTGATCCTTGGAAACCCTATACAGGGTCACTATGAGTTAGATCATACATGACGGCACTTAACAACAAAAACATGGTCCTAAGGTGGCACTGTAAGGAGCTCTGGTAGCGTAGTGGTTACGAATCGGGCTGCGAACCTTAAGGTCAGCGGTTCGAAACTACCAGCCGCTCCGCGGGAGAAAGATGAGGCTTTCTACTCCCGTAAAGATTTACACCCTCGGAAACCCTGTACTGGGTCGCTATGGGTCGGAACCGACTCGATGGCACTTAACAACAATAACAACAACAAAGGTGGCACTGTAGGATAAGCACTAGATTGCTAACCTCAAAGTTGGCAGTTCAAATTTAACAGATACTCCTTGGAATGTGCAAATACCTGGAATCAGAAAAGCAAAAGGAAAGAACACGCTTAGCATTTCTCAAGCTGGGGGAACTGAAGAAAAAATTCAAACCTCGATTTTCATTATTGAATGATTCTCTGGGCAAATTATTGAATGATGCAGAAAGCATCAAGAGAAGATGGAAGGAATACATGGAGTCACTGTACCAAAAGGAAATGGTTAATGTTCAACTATTTCAAGAGGTAGCATATGATCAAGAGCCAATGATACTGAAGTAGTAAGTCCATGGTGCATTGAAGGAATTGGCAAAGAACAAGGTACCAGGAATTGATGGAATCAAAATTGAAATCTTTCAAGAAAGTGAGGTGGCACAGGAGACACTCACTCATCTCTGCCAAGCAATTTTGAAGACAATTATCTGGCCAACTCATTGGAAGAGTTCCATATTTGTGCCCATTCTAAAGAGAGGTGACCCAATGGAATGCAAAAATCATTGGACAATCTCTTTGACATCCCATGTGAGTAAAGTTTTGCAAGCTTACATTGACAGAAAACTTTCAAAGGTTCAAGCCAGGTTCAGAAGAGGCCGTGGAATTAGGGATATCATTGCTGATGTCCAATGGATCTTGGCTGAAAGCAGAGACTATCAGAAAGATGGTTACCTGTGCTTTATTGACTTTGCAAAAGCTTTCCATTGTCTGGATCATGACAAGTTATGGACAACATTGAGAAGTATGAGTATTCCAGAACACTTAATTGTGCTCATGAGAAATCTGTACCTGGACCAAGAAGCAGTTGATAGAATAGAACATGGGACCACTGAATGGTTTAAAATTAAGAAAGTTGTGTGACAAGGTTGTATTCTTTCACCATACTTATTCAACCTGTATGCTGAGCAAATAATCCCAGAAGTTGGGTTCTATGAAGAAAAACGTGGCATCAGATTGGAGGAAGACTCAATAATAACCTGCAATATGCAGATGATACAACCTTGCTTGCTGAAAGTGAAGAGGACTTAAAATAATTACTGATGAAGATCAAAGAGCATAGCCTTTGGTATGGATTACATCTCAATGTAAAGAAAACAAAAATCCTAACCACTGGCCCAATAAACAACATTCTTATCAACAGAGAAAAGATTGAAGTTGTCAAGGACTTCATTCTTCTTGGATCAACTATCAACCAACACTCATGGAAGCAGCAGTCAAGAAATCAGATGACGTATTGCATTAGGCAAATCTGCTGTACAAGACCTTTTTAAAGTATTGAAGATCAAAGATGTTAGCTTGAGAACTAAGGTGCACCTGACCCAAGCCATGGTATTTTCAATAACCTCATATGCATGTGAACAGTGAATAAGGAAGACTGTAGAAGAATTGATGCTTTTGAGTTATGGTGTTGGAGGAGAACATTGAAAGAAAGTGCCCTGGGCTGCCAGAAGAACTAATAGATCCATTTTGGAAGACGTGCAGCCAGAGGGTTCCTTGGAGGTCAGGATGGTCAAAGTTCGTCTCTTATACTTCGGACATATTATCAGGAGGGACCAGTTACTGGAGAAGAATATCATGTTTGGTAAGGTCATAGAAAAAGAGGAAGACCCCCAACAAGACGGATTGGCTAAGTGGCAGCATCGATGGACTCAACCGTGGCAACAATAGTGAGGTTGGCCCAAGATTGAGCAGGGTGTCGTTCTGCTGTGCCTAAGTTCGCTATGGGTTGGTACAGACTTGATGGCACCTAACAACAACAACCTTGGAAGCCCTACACAAGGTTGCTATGAATTAGAACTGACTTGAAGGCAGTTAACATCAACAAAAGTATATGAATGAAAGTCTGGTACCTATCATATTCCCTGTTACAAGGGTGAGTCAAGAATTATCTGCACTGTGGTTGTAGAATTTATTTTAATCACCTTTTACAGAAAACAAATATATCATTATTCAATGTAATCTCATTGCTTCTCAGTACACTTTGTCTATTTCTCAACAAGTTTTCATATTCCCTTATTTAAAAAAAAAATGTTGTAGGCTGAGCTGTGAGCCATGAATGCACCTCTGTCTTTACTTCTTCATCAGAGGTGAATCTTCATACTTGAAGGACCAATTTCAGGGAACAAAACAAGTGAAATTCCCTGGAGCAAAATCAAGATTATACAGATAAGGCTTTAACACCTCAAAAAGAAGTTTGGGCAGAGTGTCAACAGTGTGGGCAGAGTTGTGCAGACATGCATTTTCATGCAAGATGACAATGCCCTTGGAGAGCAGTCATCTGTTTAATGCAAAGTTTAGGCTTCAGCTCTTCAGTGAGCATCGCACTGTAACAAGCACTATTAGTCATTGAATCTTTTCCCCATACTGGTCCTTGGGAATCCCATACAACTTTATGCATCAATTTTCCAGCTGACTGTTGACTTTTGAACTTTTCTTGGTCTCCAAGATATGTGCATTCTATAATCTGCCTTTTACTCTTTGGTTCATAGTAATGAATCCATGTCTCATCACTAGTAATGATTTTTTTAAATAAAAGAAAAATATTTCCTTTGAGTATTGGTCCAAATTTTGTTTGTAAATGTCCAAATACTTCTGTTTATGCTCTTCCATGGATTATGTCCTATGCAGAACCATGGCTGATTTGTAAATAATTTGTCACATAATCTACTGTCACTAATCTATTTGACAGAATCATTTCATGTGCATGGTCAATGTTATAATAAGTCCTGAACAGGTGTTTTAATATATCCTTGATGTGGATAATTTTTGACTCATTCTTATACTATTGACACTTGCATACCTGTGTTATTTTTTGATTCAATTATTTTTCCCTATAAGTCAAAAGAGTGCTGGTGCGGCACTTTGGATTAACGCGCTGGATTGCAAAGTCAGTTTGAACCACATTGGCTCCTCAGAAATTCTATACAGGGTTGCTACCAACATGGTGGCACTTAACAAAAACAACACCACCATAAGTCAAAGGCAATTGTTTATGATTTAATAAACATATGTTGTTATGACTGTTGGTAAATATTCAGTAAATGCATGATTGGTTTTTTTGTTTGTTTTTTGTTTTTTTTTCTTGCTCAGGGTTTGGGGAATGGGGTAAAACCAGGGTAAAAATTACTGTGGATGTTTATACTAAATCCAGGATGTAGCGCAATCAATTTGCTATACAAGCCAAGGTTTTTAGTCTTTTACTGCTGTTGTTGTTGTTGTTATTGTTTATAAGTGCATCCAAGTCAGTTCTAACTCATAGCTGTCCTGTATAGGGTTTCCAAGGAGTGGCTGGTGAATTTGAACCTCCAGCCTTGAGGTTCGAACTGACTTTGCAGTCTAGTGTGTTATCCCACAGCGTCAAACCAGGACTCCATCCAGTCTGATGTTGTTAGGTGTCGTCAAGTTTATTCTGACACATTAACCCACAACGCCACACCAGGACTCAAGTCTGGTACTAGTACTGATTACTTGTAACTGTCTTCTTCCAATAAAATACCTCTATCCTTGTTTTTGGAGTCCTGGTGTGGTTAATGCGCCAGACTGCAAACCTGATTGAACTGCAAAGTCGGCAGTTTAAGCTCACCAGCTGCTCCTTGGAAAATCTATATAGGGTCGCTATGGGTTGGAATAGACTCAACAGCACTTAACAACAAGGATTGTTGTTGTTAAGTGCCATTGAATAGACTGCTGACCCTGCAGTTAGTAGTCCAGTGCTTATCCTATAGCACCAAAATAGGACTCCAAAATGCACCAAGATATCAAAATGCATCAATATATAAGATGACATTATTGCTTAGGGGTAATATATCAGGGATTTCAAGCTCAAGCCTTGGCTTGTATGTTTTTGTTGCTATAAAGTTCCCTGGAGTTGGTTCCAACTCATAACGATGCTATATAGGGTTTCTGCATGAGTAGTAAATTTTTGCAGGAGTAGAAAGCCTCATCTTTCTCAAGAAGAGCAGTTGGTAGACTGGAACCACCTACATTGTGCTTATCAGTTCAGTGTTTATCATACAGAACCACAACATCACTCCTACCTGGTTGCAATTGAGAAAAACTCTAATTTCATCAAAATAAAATAGGAATTTTTCTATATTTTAAAGTAATTTATAAACAATTGTAAAAACTTTAAAGATGTTTTAGTATGTGTCACCTTCATTTGTGTGTGTGTCTATGTATGTGTGTGTATGGATGTGTATTTCCTGAGTGGACTTTCCAGGAAGTTATGGTCAGGGTGATAGCTGCACATTGAAAACAAATATTTTACTTAACAATCCAAAAGTCATCCCAATTATTATTATTATTATTTTTTGTATGTGTGGGGAATTTCATCTATTGAAAGATATTTTTGAACTTACTGTTAATTCTCTTTTCAACATCCAGAAAATACCAGAGATGTCATCAGTCACAGATACTGTAAACACGCATACTCAATATGAAGCTTTAATCTAAGCCTCATTGTATATACCTGAACTGTTCAGCAAAATAACCTATACAGCAGGAGGTTCTTTTACTGTTTTTCATTTTTAACAGACTCAACCTAAATAGACAATGTTCTTTGTAAAATGTGATCAAAACATCAGCACTGGTAATATTTATCTTATAGGTTATGTCCCAAACCTGGATCCCTTTTCTTGCTTGCAACAGTTCTCCCTGCTCATACCAAATGAAAACAGGATGATGGTTAATACTGATTTTACTTTTAAATAACCCATCTGAATGACATCCCATTGTACATCGCAGAAGACAGTAACAAAAGACATGTAAGGCTCAGGAGTGGGAATTGTGACACGTTTCAGTGCCCATCCTCAAAAAAAAGTAATCTTGACCTCCCAGTGTAAATCAGTGTTCTCCTCTTACCTATTTGCTTATCAAGTCCAATAGGTATTGGCAATGACTTGGTTGTGGGTGAAGGGAAGGGAGGAGGAATCAAGAATATGTTTGCTATTATAACCCAGTATCATTACTTGACTCATGGTAGGTTTTAAATAAATATTTGCTGAAGGAATAATATACATTTTGACACTTTTTGCCAAACTATGCAGCCTATAATTTTCATATTTATTGATACTGCTCAGTGACTATATTCATACTCATATGTATAGTTGATAAGGGAGTCCTGGTGTGATACTACAGGATAAGCACTGGACCACAAGGTTGGTTTGAAATACAAGGTTGGCAGTTCAAACTCACCAGCCACTCATTGGGAGCGCTATACAGGTTCACAATGCATTGGAACCAAAACAACAGCACTTAACAGCAACAAAATTGTTGATAAGACCATAGTTTCTTGAGTCAGAAAGACCTGGGTTCAAGTCCTGACTTCACTATTTTAGTTATGTGACTTTGACAGAGTTACTTAACCTTTCAATGACTTGCTGTCTCTACTATAAAATAGAAATCATATCATAGCAGCTTCATAGGATACTTCATAAGATACTGGTTCACAGTACAGTGCTTATCCTACAGAGCCAAACCAGGATGAGATAAAACGTTTAATTTTCTTACTATAATACTTGCCAGAAAGGATTGTATAGATGGTAATACTGTTTGTGTGTGTGTATGTGGTTACTACTGTTGTTATCATATAATGAACATAAGTGTCTGGGAAATAGTAAATAGTCAATAATTGTTAGCTGTGTTGTTGTTGTTAAGTGCTGTCAAGTTTGTTCCAACTCAAAGCAACCCTGTATAGGGTTTCCGAGGAGCAGCTGGTGGTTTGTAGTCCATTGCTTATCCTAAGTATTATAATTATTATCATAATAACGTTTTCTGCTAATTAAATTTAATTATTTCCTATAGTGTGTTAATGGGGAAAATCGTACTCTTTACTATTCTTCGGCACACATTAGTAGTGCTAACTGCAGTAATTGGTATTTCTTCAAGCATTTGGGATGAGTGTGGGATAATTTTACATTTAAACCTATAAAAGTATTGGTTGGCACTACTATAAATTACTCAGAAGTGAACCAATTAAACAACGTATTTGTTTTAACCATAGATGGTTGGCAAAACAAAAATCAGAGCAGGTTCAAGTAGGATTTTTTGTTTATTTGATGAATCATGTTTCAATTTCATTCAAGAATGTCCATTTTCCATAAATTGGAGATTTCTCGAGTTTCTGAAAGTATCTATTAATATGTTGTTGTTGTTGTTGTCAGGTGCCATCGAGTCGGAACCGACTCATAGCGACTCCATGCACAGCAGAACGAAACAATGTTCCATCCTGG
>NW_006408677.1:6456526-6457292 GCF_000296735.1 Chrysochloris asiatica | reverse complement strand
TTTCCTTCTTTCTTGTCTTCTTAATGACTTTTTGCTCTCTTCATGTATGATATTCTTGATGTCATCCCACAACTCTTCCGGTCTTTGGTCTATTAATATATATGTGTGGAATTATATATATTGTATTTAAAAGTATGCTACCTGGTCCCACCTTTGGGAAATAATTGAAGGAACTGTAGCTGAAAAGTTTGTTGTTCTTGTTAAGTGCTTTCAAGTTGGTTCTTATTCATAGTGACCCTGTATAGGGTTCCGAGGAGTAACAGGTGAATTTGAACTGTCGACCTTGCAATTCAAACTTAGCTTGTGGTCATGTGCTTATCCAGTGGTGCCACACTAGGACTCTTAGCCAGGTGATAATTGCTGCTGGTAACCATGTTGGTGTTGTTGTTAGGTGACATCGAGACGGTACTGACTCATAGAACAAAACTCTGCCTAGTCCTGGACCAACACCACAATCGTTCGTATGCCTGATCACATTGCTTCTCCACTGTGCCAATCCTTCTTGTTGGGGGTGTTCATTTTTTTCCCAAACTGCCACTTTACCAAATATGATATCCTTCTCCAGGGACTGGAGTACCAGAGATTGACAAAAGAACAAGTAGACTTGTGTGGGAAGAAGTACAGTCAGAGTGCTCCTTGGAAGCCAGAAAGGCCAGACTTCATCTCTCATACATTGAACATATTATCAGGAGGACCTAGCACCACTTTTAGGGATTCTAATCAGTTAGAGTTAGAAAACCAAAAGGGAAGAACATGGTCAGTATTT
>NW_006408677.1:6434320-6454811 GCF_000296735.1 Chrysochloris asiatica | reverse complement strand
TGGGGTCGCTATGAGTCGGTTCCGACTCGATGGCACCTGACAACAACAACAACAACAATCAGTTTTAAGCTGAGTGTGGGCTTATCAGCTTTCTATAATTATATTTCTGGCTATACCTTTCTCTCCCTATCAAGTGTCTATTTTACAATAATAAGCAAGGGAAATCAAGATTCAAAAGAGAGTCAAGTATTTTAACATTATTTACCAATTCAGACTATGCCTCAATCCCTGTATCACAAAGTCAAGTTGTTCCAAGGTTAAGCATACATCTCTGTTTACCTATGTCCCATTTAGCCCATGCAAACCTGCTTAAAGGTTCTTCTATGTATTTGGTTCTTCCATTCTCCTCCCCTTTCTGGTGTATTGCTCCCAGCCCCACAACACTAGAACTATCATGTGTCTATACCCTACACTGTGCTCTACTTTTCCCTCTCTCACTTTCTCCTCTCCCTCCCCCAGTAACCAACAATTTTTTTTTTCTTTTTCTTTGTTATGTGGATATTTTTTCTTAAGCTATACAATAATAGTCTTGTGCAGCATTTCTCCTTTTGTGACTGACTAATTTCACTCAATGTAATGTCCTCAAGGTTCATCCAAGTTATGTGGTGGCTTGTAGCTTCCTTGTTACTCTTCAAGGTAGCGTAATATTCCATTGTGTGGATGTACCACAGTTTATCTTTTCTTCAGTTGATGGGCACTTAGGCTGTCCTATCTTTTTTCTATTGTAAATAGTGCTGCTATGAACATTGGTGTGCACATATCTACTCGTGTTATGGCTCATATTCCTTGTGGATAAACTCCAAGTAGAACAATTGCTGCATCTTAAGGTATTTCTATTTCCAAACTTCTGAGGAAACACCATGTTGCTTTCCAGAGAGGTTGGACTATTTTGCAATCTCACCAGCAATTCAGGAGCATCCCAGTCTCTCCACATCCCTGCCAGCATTTATTGTCCTCTACTTTTTTTTATCTTTGCTGTTATTGCTGGTTTGACATGTTATTGTTGTTTTGATTTGCATTTCTCTGATGGCTAGTGATCATGAACATTTCTTCATAGGTTTGTTGGCTGCCTGGATCTCCTCCTTGGTAGTGTCTGTTCATATCCTGTGCCCATTTTGTAAGTGGGTTATTTGTCTTTTTCTTGTAGAGGTGTTGTAGTTTCCTGTATATTTTAGAAATAAGTCCCTTGTGTGATGTGTCATTGCAAAAAAAAAAAAAATGATTTTTTTTCCTGGGTTTCCTTTTTATTCTTCTGAAGTCTTTTGATGCACATAAATTTTTAATTTTTAGTATGTCCCAATCATCTATTTTGTCTACTTTTGTTTGTGTAGTTTTCAAAATGTTTGGTAGTCTGTGTATTCCCTGAATTAGTACCCTCACATTTGTCCCTATTTTTTCATTGTTGGACTTTATGATTCTGGGATTCAAATTTAGGTCTTTAATCCATGTTGAGTTGGTTTTTGTATAAGGCATGAGGTGAAGGTCTTATTTTTATTCAATCTTTTGCATATCCCTTTCCATCTATTGAAGAGACCTCTCCATGAGATATATTTACGTACTTTGTCAAAATTCAATCTGCTGTATGTGGATGGGTCAATTTCTGGATTCTCAATTCTGTTCCATTGATTAATGTATCTTTCGTTGTACCAGTACAAAGCTTTTTTGACCACTGTAGCCGTGTAATAAATTTTGAAGTCGGGGAATGAGATTTCCAACCTTATTTTTCTTCTTAAGCAGTGCTTTGCTTATCCTAGGTTTCTTTCCTTTCCATTTAAAGTTTGTAATTGTTTTTTCGATCTCTTTGAAGAATGTCCTTGGAATCTGGATTGGGATTGCATTATATGTGTAAATTGCTTTTGACAATATTGACATTTTCACAATGTTAAGTCTTGCTATCCAGGAACACTCTTCCATTTTTATAGGTCTCTTTTGGTTTCTTGTAGTTGTGTTTTGTAGTTTTCTTTGTAAAAGTCCTTTCTTTCTCTGGTTACATTTATTCCTAGATATTTTATCCTTTGGTGGTTATTATAAATGTTATTGCTTTCCTAATGTCCTTTTCAGTGCTGTCGTTTTTGGTATAGAGAAATCCAACTGATTTTTGTATGTTGATCTTATATCCTGCCATTTTGCTGAATCTTCCAAAGAGATAGAGTAGCTTTTTTACTGAGTCCTTGGGGTTTTCTACCTATAGGATCATATTGTCTGCAGATAGAGAGAGTTTTACTTCCTCTTTGCCAATTTGGATACCTTTAATTTCTCTGTCTTGCTGTATAGCTCTTGCTAAGACTTCCAAAAAATACTGAATAGGAGTGGTGACAAAGGGAGTCCTCGTCTGGTTCCTGTTCACAGAGGGAAGACTTTCAGTTTCTCTCCATTGAGAATAATGTAGTCTGTTGGTTTTGTGTATATGCTCTTAATTATGTTGAGGAATTTCCCTTCAATTCTTACTTTGTTGAATGTTTTTTTTATCAGGAATGGATGTTGGATTTTGTCAAATGCCATTTCTGCATCAATCATTAGGATCATATGGTTCTTTTATTTTTTCTTATTTATATGATGGATTAAGTTGATTGTTTTTCTAATGTTGAACCATCCTTGCATCTCTGATATGAATCCTACATAATCATGATGTATTATATTTTTGATGAACTGCTAGATTCTATTGGCTAGGATTTTGTTGAGAATTTTTGCATTTATGTTCATGAGGGATATTGGGCTATAATTTTCTTTCTTAGTAAGGTCCTTCCCTGGTTTTGGTATGAGGGTTATGTTTGCTACATAAAATGTAAATAGGAAGTTATCCATCCTCCTCTATATTCTAGAATAGTTTGAGCAGAATTGGTGACAGCTCTTCCCTGAATGTTTGGTGGAACTCACCTGTGAAGCCATCTGGGCTTGGACTTCTTTTGGTTGTGAGTTTTTTGATGACCTGATCAATTTCTTTTTTTCTTATGGGTATGCTCTGGTTTTCTACTTCACTGTGTGTAAGTTATGTAGGTTGCATTTTTCTAAAAATGTATCCATCTCTTCTAAGTGTTCAAATTTGTTAGAGTATAACTTTTCATAGTATTCTGTTATTATCTTTTTTATTTCCTTTGGTTCCATTGTGACATCGCCCGTGTAGTTTCTAAAGTGTGTTATTTGTGTCTTCTCTCTCTTTTCTTTTTCAGGTTTGCCAATGGTCTGTTAATTTTGTTACTCCTTTCAAAGAACCTGCTTCTTGTCCTGTTGATTCTTTCTATAGTTTTTCTGTTTTCTAATCTTTATCATTTCTTTTTTATTTATTTCTGCTCTAATCTTTATTATTTCTTTTCTTTTTGTGGCTGTGGGTTTCCTCTGTTGGTCTTTTCTAATTGTTGGAGATGGTGTGTTAATGTGTTAATTTTGGTTTTTTATTATTTTTGGATGTGTGCCTTTACTGCAATAAATTATCCTCTCCCCACCCCTTTTGCCATGTCCCAACAATTTTAGTATGTTGTGTTTTCGTTCTCATTTGTTTCTAGGAACTTTGTGAATTCACATTTAATTTCTTCTACTACCCAGTCACTTTTCAGAAGAGTGTTATTCAGTTCCCATGTATTTGACTTGATTTCCTTGGTCTTCCTTTTGTTGTTTTATTATTTGATAACATTGTGTCCTGAGAAGATGCTTTGTAGTATTTTGATATTGGTAACTGTATGGAGAATTGTTTTGTGGCCTAAGACATTGTCTATTCTGGAGAATGTTCCATGTGCAATGGAAAAAAATGTGTATTGTGCTGTTGTTGGGTTTATTGCTCTGTACACATCTGTGAGTTCCAGTTGCCTGATTGTGTTGTTTAGTTCTTTTGTGTCTTTGTCAAGTTTATTTTTGGTTGTTCTATCCATTTTTGAAAGTGGTGTTTTAAAAACCTCCACTATTATTGTAGATTCGTCTGTTTCTTTTTTCAAATCTATTAGAATTTTACTTTATATATTTTGGAGCCCTTTCATTGAGAGCATAGATATTTAGTATGGATATGACATCTTGTTCAATTTCCCCTTTATTCATGAGATAATGTCCATCTTTATCTATTATGCTGTTTTTTGCCTTAAAGTTTATTTTATCAGAGAGTAGTACTTCCACTATTGTTCTTTTTTTAATTGTAATTAGCCTGGCATAATTTTTTCCAACCTTTGACTTTTAATCTATTTTTGTCTCTGTGTGTGAGATATGTCCCTTGCAGACAGCATATTGAAGGATGTTGTTTTCTTATCCATTCTACCACCCTCCATCTCTTAACTAGTGTATTTAATCCATTTACATTCAGTGTAATTGTCGATAGGTATGGATTAATTGCTGTCATTATGTTTGTTTGTTTGTTTTGTGGTGTTTCTGCTTTCTTTTTTCTCTGTGTCTTCCTTTGCTGAGTTCATGCTTTTTGTGTTCCTTCTTGTGTGTTTCTTCATAGTTTTAATGTTTCTATGTTCTTCCTGGATTTTCATTTTCTTGGCATGTTGTGAAGTGTTCATTTTGTTTGAGGTTTATTAACATTTCCCTCCATTTAGTGCAGTCTATTTTTTCCTATAATCTCCTATAATCTCCTATAACCTTCTCACCATCTGGATAGCTGTTCCTACGTGTTTCCCTTCTTTGACATTGTAATTGTTTTGGTCATGGACTGACCTCCTAGATTCTCTGAGTTTGTTCTTATACTTTTGTTCTGTTCTGTACTCTTCCTTCTTTTGATTTAGTTTTGGGAGGTGCTGCCACGTATGTCAATTTCTGGTTGTTATCTGTTCTTGTTGGTTCTCAGTCCACAGAACGCCCTTCAGGACATTTTGTAGCATGGAGTTGGCTTTGGCAAAATCCCTTAGCTTCTGTTTATCCTGGAATATTTTGATTACACCATCGTATTTGATTGATAGCTTTTCTGGATAAAGGATTCTTTGTTGATTTTTTTTTTTTCTTTCAGGGTTTTATGTATGTCTCCCAATTGTCTTCTCGCTTGCATGGTTTCTGCTGACAGATTCGAGCTTAAACTGATTTGCTTGCTTTTGTAAGTAACACTTCCGTTTTCCCTAGCTGCTTTCAGGAGTGTCTCCTTATCTTTGATTTTGGAGAGCTTAATTATGATATGCCTCTGTGATTTTCTTTTGGGGTCTATCTTTCCTGGAGTTCGTTGAGCTTCTTGAATATATATCTGTTCACTTTTCAGGATGTTAGAGAAATTTTCTTCCAGAAGTTTTTCAATAATTTCCTCTGTGAACTTGTATGATTCTTCTTGTTCTGGAATGCTGATCATTCTTAAGTTATTCCTCTACATGTTGTCCAACATGAATCTTAGACCTTCTTCAGAATTTTTTATACTTTTTCTGTTTGCCCTTCTATCTTAGTGGTATTGAGAGATTTGTTTTCCAGATCACTGGTTCTGCCTTCCATCTCTTCTATTCTACTCCTTTCCCATTCAGTGTATTGTCTATTTCTGATATTCTATTTTTGATTATTTAGACCTCTTTCTTTAGTTTTGAATTGTTTCCAATGCTTTATCTATTTTATTTGATTGTTCCTATAGCACTTTCCTGACTTCTTCCTTATTTTTCTCAACTCCATTGTAAAGTGTTTTGAAATATTTTATAATAATATTTTTTCTGAATCCGTTCTCAGGTGTTTCCAAGGCCTGCCCTCCTTCCTGAATGTAGTCCAGGTCTATCTCTAGGTCATTTGTTTCTGGACATGTGCTAGTATGGTCATCTGCTTTTGTTTCTTGAACATGTTTAGTGTTTATCTGTGGTCTTAATACTTAATTGAGTATGTGTTTTGGTATTTTTTATGCTTTCTGATTGCTTCCAGGTAGGTGTGGTCAGGATGTGGGCTTCCCTTTTCAGTCTTCTTATTGTTTAACTCAGAGTAACTTTCACAGGTGCTGTCTGTTTCCCTGGTATATGGCAATTGGTTATGGTTCTTGCCTGGGTTTTGGTGTTTTATAGAGTGTGATTGTAGCTTGACCATATGGCAGCAGTTGCTGTCTCTTCTTGGGTAATATAAGGCGAGAAAGAGTCCCCCAAAGGTAAAAGAGGGAGCATAAAACAGCAACAGCAACAGCAACAGCAACAGCAAAAAAAAAAAAAAAATTACATAAAAACTCCTCAAACAACAACAACAACAAATAGACTGCATACTGTAATCACAGAAAAGGGGGGTGGGGAATCTGTAGCCTTATATTAGTATGACTTCATTGTCCTCTTTCAGCTTCTTGCCTTCAAAGCTGCTTGTGAGATTTCAAGATGTCACTGTTGGTTGTTATGTTGTACCTCAGGATTTTATTTGATTTTTGGCCTGTTTTGTTTTAAAACTCTCTCTGGCCCTTACCATATTTAAAAAAAAAAGAAGAAGAAGAAAGAAAGAGTTCAGGGCTGGCTCTTGGGCTGAGCGTGTCTGTGTGCATGTGTGTCAGAAGAACCCACCAGTGGTGAGGGTGGGGGGTGTCCACTCACTCAGGCAGCCCTTGTAGTCACCAGAATGGAGTTGCATAAACAGTGGGGGTCAATGAACAGATACCAAAAAAATGAAAATCAGAACAAAGGAAAACTGACAGTGTGTTGTCCACCTTTGCTCCAAGGTTCCCATGGCATTTTTCTTTGGTGTTTCTGCTCCCCTGTTTGGTCTTGCCATTTGGTCTCGCTCAAGATGTCAGCTCTGGGATGACGACGAACCTGACTGCACCTCTTCTCTAGCCGCCATCAAGCACCACCTCTCTGTGCCCATTTTTAAATTGGTTTATTTGTCTTTTTTGTTGTAGAAATGTCATCGTTTCCTATCTCTGATGTTTTGTTGCAAAAAAAAAAAAATTATTTTCCCATTCTGTGTGCTCCTTTTTTGCTCTTTGGTGAATTCTTATGATTCACATAAGTTTCTAATTTTTAGAATGTTCCAGTCATCTATTTTGTTTTCTTTTGTTTGTGTAATTTTTGCAATGTTTGGTAGTCAGTGTGTGCCCTGTATTGTTGTTGTTGTTAAGTGCCGTCAAGTTGATTCTGACCTGTAGCAAGCCTGTATAGGGTTTCTGAGGAGCAGCTGGTGAGCTTGAACCACCAACCTTGCAGTTCAAATGGCTTTGCAGTCTGGCGCATTAACCCATAGCACCACACCAGTGCTCCATGCCCTGTATTAGAGCCCTCAAATTTGTCACTATTTTCTTAAGGATGACCTTTATAATTCTGGGATTCACATTTAGGTCTTTAATCCGTGCTGAGGTGGTTTTTGTATATGGCATAAGGTCACTGTCTTGTTTCAATCTTTTGCATATCAATTTCCAGTTCTGTCAGCACCATCTGTTGAAGAGACTATATCTTCCTCATACAATGAACTTAGGCCATTTGTCAAAGATCACTTGGCTGTATGTGGATGGTTAATTTCTGGATTCTTGATTCTGTTGCATTAATCTAGGTATATTTCTTTATACAAGTACCAGGATGTTTTGACAAATGTAGCCACATAGTAAATTTTTAAATCAGGGAGTGTGAGATTTCTAACTTTGTTCTTCTTCTTAAGCAGTGCTTTGCTTATCCTGGGTCACTTTCCTTTCCATATAAAGTTTGTAATTGTTTTTTTTCCCATCGTTTTGAAGAATGTACTTGGAACCTGGATTGAGATTGCATTATATGTGTAGATTGCTTTAGGTAGTATTGACATTTTCACAATATTAAGTTTTCCTATCCAGGGCCATGGTATATACTTCCATTTTTGTAAGATTCTTTTGGTTTCTTGTAATTTTATTTCTCTAGGTGCTTTGTTTTTCTGGTTTCATTTATGCCTAACTATTTCATCCTTCTTTATCTTTTATGCTGGTTTTTGCCTTAAAGTTTATTTTATCAGAGATTAATATTGCCACTCCTGCTTGTTTGTTTTGCAGTTAGCTTGGTATAGTTTTTCCATCCTTTAACTTTTAGTCTGTTTTCGTCTTTGTGTGTAAGGTGTGTCTCTTGTAGGCAGCATATTGAAGGGTCCTGTTTTCTTATCTTTTCTGACACTTTCTATCTCTTAACTAGTGTAATTATAAGTTCATCTTCAGTGTAATTATCGATTGCTGTTGTTGCTGTTAGGTGCCATCAAGTTGGTACTGACTCATAGCAACCCTATGCACAACAGAACAAAACACTGCCCAATCCTGGTCCAACCTCACAATTGCTGCCATGCTTGATCCCACTGATATTGCCACTTGACCAATCCATATCGTTGGGGGTCTTCCTCTTTTTCTCTGAACCTCCACTTAACCAAACATGATATCCTTTTCCAGCAACTCATCCTTCCTCATCTCCCTTGTTTCACCCTCTCTGCCCAGCCTGAATACCTTCAGCTGGGTGGCAGTGCACCCCCAAAAGTGTCCATAATTGTGCCCACAGTTTTCCCATGGCACAGGAAGGAGGACCCTGGGAGCCCCAGCTGTCCCCAAAGCTGATCCTTTGGCTGCTTCTTATGATGTCTGACTCTGGGACTAAGCCATAATCTTGACCTGGGTGGGACCCTTTATTCTTGAGTTACCTAGCAATAAACAGCAGGTCTGGCCATAGAGCCAAACCATATGTGTACCTTGTAAACCACCAGCATAAAAGGCAAGAACCAACACAAACTACTATAAGCAAGGACGGTGCTGTTTTGATAATTAGAATGATGACTAATAATAAAATATCAGAAATGGGCAATACACTGAAAGGACAAAGGAGTAGAATAGAAGAGATGGAAGCCAGAACCAGTGAGCTGGAAGACAAATATCTAAAAAATGCTAAAATAGAAGAGCAAGCAGAAAAAAGGATTAAAAAATATCTGAAGACAGTCTTAGATTCATGCTGGATAACATAAAGAGGAATCACTTAAGAATTATAGGCATCCTGGAACAGAAGAACCACAGAAGAAGTCCACAGAGGAGATAGTTGAGGAACTTCTGGAAGAAAATTTCCCTAACATCTTTAAGAATGAGAAGATAAGCATTCAAGAAGCTGAATGAACCTCAGGAAGGATAGACTCCAAAATAAAATCACTAAGACATATCATAATCAAGCTCTCCAAATTCAAAGACAAGGAGAGAATCCTAAAAGCAGCTAGGGAAAGAGAAGTGTTACTTACAAAGGCAAGCAAATCAGATTAAGCTCTGATCACTCAGCAGAAACCATGCAGACTAGAAGGCAATGGGGAGACATACATAAAACTCTAAAAAACAAAAAACTGCCAACTAAAAATTGTCTACCCAACAAAAGTGTCAAACAAATAAGATGGTGCAATCAAAACATTCCATGATAAACAGAAGCAAAGAGATATTTTCAAAACCAATCCAGCGCTTCAAAAGCATCCTAAAGGAAGTTCTTTAGAATGAAAACTAACAAGAACAGACCACAACCAGAGATTGTCAGATGTGACAACACCACTTGGAACTCACTCAACAGATAGCAGAGTTAAGAACAGAACAAAATTACAACCATGAAGTCAGAGGACCTGTTAGTTCAATCAAAAGATCAAAATAATAACAATATCTAAGAAGAGAATAATATACCAACAGAGATCCAGGTGGTGAGGCGGTCAGGTAGATTGCAAGATACAATAGGCTGTCTTAAAAGGAAGAAAAAGTTAATGGACTATAGGGTAACCCCAAAGAAAGTTAATACTTCACACCTTACCATGAAAATGAAGATCCAAGTAGAACAAGAAAACATTAAAACTAACTAGAAACTGACAAGAAATAGCATACAAAAAAACCCCAAAAACATGAACTCAGCAGAAGAAGGTATGCAGAACAAAGGAATGAACAGCACCACAAAAATTAACATAATGACAGCAATTAATCCATGCCTATAGATAATTATACTGAATGTCAATTGATTAAATACACCAGTGAAGAGACAGAGAGTGGCAGAATGGATAAGAAAACAAGACCCTTCAATATGTTGCCTGCAAGAGACAAACATTATACACAAAGACAAAATCAGACTAGAAGTTAAAGGATGGAAAAAATATACCAAGCTAATTGCAATAAAAAAACTAGCAGGAGTGGCAATGCTAATCTCAGACAAAATAAACTTTAAGGTAAAACCTGCATAAGAAATAAGGAAGGACAATATCCCTTGATTAAAGGGTCAATTGAGCAAGATGACATAACTATAATTAAATATCTATGCTCCCAATGAAAGAGCACCAAGATATATAGTGCAAACCCTACTAGAAATGAAGAAAGAAATAGACAAATCTACAATTATAGTGGGAGATTTTAATATGCCACTTTGAAAAGGGTAGAACAATATGAAATAAACTTGACAAAGATACAGAGGAACTAAACAACACAATGAAGCAACTTGATCTCATAGATGTGTACAGAGCATTCAACACAATGACAGCACAATACACATTCTATTCCTGTGCACATGGAACATTCTCCAGAAATGACCGTGTGGTAGTTCACGAGGCAAGCCTTCATAAATTTTCAAACATCAAAATACTACAAAGCATTTTCTCAGACTACAATGCTATAAAACTAGAAATCAACAATATGAATACCAAAGAAATAAATTTGAATACATGGAAACGGAATAACACCCTGCTGAAAAGCTACTGGATAGTAGAAGAAATTAAATGTGAACTCACAAACTTCCTAGAAACAAACAAGACCAAAAATACAACATACCAAAATCTTTGGGACATGGCAAAAGGGGTGGGGCGAGGACAATTTATTGCAATAAATGCACACATCCAAAAAGAATAAAAAGCTAAAATTAACACATTAACACACCATCTCCAACAATTAGAAAAGACCAACAGAGGGATCCTTCTTGTTGTTGTTATGTGCCATTGAATCAGTTCCTACTCATAGCAACCCTGTATAGGGTTTCCGAGGCTGTAAATCTTTACAGGAGCAGAAAGCCTCATCTGTTTCCTTGGAACAGCTGACAGTTTCGAACTGCTGACCATGAAATTAGCAGCCTGATTCATAACCACTGTGCTACAGCCACCAAAAGAAAAGAAATAATAAAGATTAGAGCAGAAATAAATGAGAGAGAAAAGAGAAAAACTATAGAAAGAATCAACAGGACAAGAAGCTGGTTCTTTGAAAAGAGTAGCAAAATTGACAGACCATTGGCAAACCTAACAAAAGAAAAGAGGGAGAAGACACAAATAACACACATTAGAAACCATACGGGCGATGTCACAATGGAACCAAAGGAAATCAAATGGATAATAACAGAATACTATGAAAAGTTATACTCTAACAAATTTGAACACTTAGAAGAGATGGATACATTTTTAGAACAACACGACCAACCTAAACTTACACAGAGTCAAGTAAAAAACTTGAACAGACACATAACAAAAGAAGAAATTGATCAGGTCATCAAAAAACTCCAAACCAAAATAAGTCCAGTTCCAGATGGCTTCACTGGTGAGTTTTACCAAACATTCAGGGAAGAGCTGTCACCAATTCTACTCAAATTATTACAGAATGTAGAAGACATAAAACTACATTTTATGAAGCAAGCATAACACTTATATCAAAACTGTGGTAGGACATCATTAAGAAAGAAAATTATAGACCAATGTCACTCATGAACATAGATACAAAAATTCTCTAGCCTTGAGTGGCTAGAAGAATAGATTATACTTTTTGAAAGAAAGACCAGCAGGAAAAAAAAACAAAACAACACAAAAAACAATAACAACAGTCTGATTGACTACTACAGGAACAAGCAAGTTGTTCACCATGGAGCCATCAAGGCAAGCGGTCGGGTCCCCTCAGGACAAACCCCATTCCAAGACTGAGACTCATGGGGAATACACGAACAGGCATGTGGTCTTGCTGGTGACCACGTTGTTGGTTTACTGATAAGGGAAGTGGGGGAAAAACAGCAATGAATTTGTGAGCTAAATTCAACCACATTCAATAGACTCCTGTCAACCTGGGTTAAGACCTGGTTGGCTAGCAGTATGATGATACATGGGGACTCCTGGGCTCAGAGACAGGGGCATAGCTACAGAGGACTAGAGCAGAGAGTGAAGCGTCCAGCTGATATGAAGTGCAGGGAGATATACTAGAACAACCATACTTGCAGATAGTACCCACTTGACCTGGCTTCAATGGCTGGATGATCAGAATTCAGCTAGAGAAGAAAGAAGAGGAAAACAAGAGTAATCACTACAATTCGACAAACTTGACTAACACTTATGGATATAGTAGCTCAAAGGAGGGAACGAATCTTTACAGCGAGGATCATCCCCACCCCCTCAATACACAGGGTTGACAGGGATGGGCAATTTAGACATTGGCTACCCTAAATGGGGGGCGGGGTACTACAGAGGCAAAAAGTGACTGGCTACAAGCTTTCAAGAGGCAGCCTAGTTCCAGAGGGTGTGGGGAAGGTAGACTCACCACTGAGTAGTTTCCAACATGTCTGGATGGGGCTGATAAAAAGAGGTGGAAATAAGACTCTTGTGGTTCAATAGTGAATACTTGCTATCAAGACTGACTGTGAGTGTTGCAAATGTAAAGGAAGACATTTTGTAACAAAAGGAGGGGAGTGGTTGATTTTTCAGTCCAAGAGGAGGACTCTAAAGGGAGAAGAAAGGAGTGCAGGATCCTACCAAGAGAAACAATGGTGCCAGAGATGGAGGCAGAGATGATGACATGGAGAGATTGAGCGGCTGTGGACTCTGGACTCAGGGAGGGAGAGGGACTGTGTGCTGGCCACCAAGGGGTAGACTTGCAGGGTGTACTCTTTGGTTGTTTGAGGATGCATGGAGTAGATTGTAATCATTGAAGTCAAATGAAATACAATAGGATGAATATAAAGCTGATGTTCTCCTATGTAAATGATAATTAAATTCACAATAAATACTTAAAAAAAGAAAACAACAACAACAAAAAAGACAGTCTATTGTATCCTGCAATCTACATGACCTTCTCACCACCTAGATCTCTGTTCCTATATATTCTCTTCTTTGGTATTGTTATTATTTTGATCTTTGATTGAACTCCCAGGTCTGCTGAATTCATTGTAATTTTGCTCTGTTCTGAACTCTGCTATCTGTAGACGGAGTTCTGAGTGGTGTTGCCACGTCTGTCTATCTCTGGGTGTTGTCTGTTCTTGTTGGTCTTCAGTCCAAAGAACTCCCTTTAGGATGCTTTAAAGTGCTGGGTTTGGCTTTGATGAAATCTCTTAGCTTCTGTTTATCCTGGAATGTTTTGATTGCACCATCGTATTTGATTGACAGTTTTGATGGTTAAACAATTCTTAGTTGGAAGTTTTTTAGTTTTAGAGTTTTATATATGTCTCCCCATTGCCTTCTTGCCTACATGATTTCTGCAGAGAGATTAGAGCGTAATCTGATTTGCTTGCTTTGTAAGTAATATTTCTCTTTTCCCTAGTTGCTTTTAGGATTCTTTCCTTGTCTTTTTGCTTGATTATGGTATGTCTTGGTGATTTTCTTTTGGGGTTTATCTTTCCTGAGGTTCATTCAGCTTCTTGAATGCTTATCTTCTCATTCTTAAAGATGTTAGGGAAATTTTCTTCTAGAAGTTCCTCAACTATCTCTGTGGACTTCTTCTGTGATTCTTCTGTTCCAGGATGCCTATAATTCTTAAGTGATTCGTCTTTATGTTATCCAGCATGTATCTAAGACTGTCTTCAGATTTTTTTTTTAATCCTTTTTTCTGCTTGCTCTTCTATCTTAGCATTTTTTAGATATTTGTCTTCCAGCTCACTGGTTCTGGCTTCCATCTCTTCTATTCTACTCCTTTGCTCTTTCAGTGTATTGTCCATTTCTGATATTTTATTATTAATCATCTATACCTCTTTTTGCAGGCTTTGAATTATTTCCAATGCTATATCTAACTTATTTGATTGCTCTTGTAGCGGTTTCCTGACTGCTTCCTTATTTTCACATTTGAATGTGTCTCATTATCATTCTCCTGAATTCCTTATCAGGCAGTTCCAAAGCCTGCTTTCGTTCTAATGGGAAGTCTATGCCTACCTCCAGCTCATTTGTCTAAGTTACTCTTTTCTGTTTCTGGACATGTGCAGAGATCTTTGGTTGTTTCTTGAACATTTTCAATAGTTAGATGCATTTTCCATGATTAAATGAATATTTTTTTTGCTGTATAATTATGCTTTCTGAGTGCTCCTGGTGGATGTGATCTGGGGACATGCTTCCCTTTTCATGTCTCTTATTATTTAACTGAGAGCAATCTTAACAAGTGTTGGCTGTCTATGTACTGTATAGCAGCTGGTATTGGCTCCTGTCCAGATGGTGTGATATTACATGGTATGCTTGTAGCTTGACTATATATGGCCACAACTTCTGTGTCTTCTTGGGTAACATAAGGAGAGAAAGCTCCCACAACCAGAAAAATTTAGACCAAAAAGACAAAAAACAGAAACAAAAGTAAAAACAAAACAAAAACCATAGCAGACTAGTCCAGTAGCCTTTTCTGTGTAGGTCAGTGTGCATGAACAGCAAAAACCTCCAGAAGTGGGTTTGGGCGTCCACTTGCTCAGACTCCCCCTATAGTCACCGCTGTAGATGTGCACAGAGATTGAGGAATTAATGGAAGAAAGATTGTTCACACTTTTATCTCTGATGATCAGTTAGGTATCTGTATTTCCACAGCATACTTCTCAAAATGACCGTGCCCCTGTATATAGTAGTCAGTATTGGTGCTTGTCTTTTATGTTGGGGTTTTACAGAGTGCAAATATGGCTTGGCTGTATGGCAATACCTGCTGTCTCTTATTTTATAAGGCAGGAATAAAGCCTCCCGCTCAGGTAGGCGCATCAATTTTAGGGCCAAATCCCAGAGTCAGATGTCATAAGAAGCTGCCAGATGTTTACACTCTGGAGCCAGCCGATGGGGCTTTCAGCTACTTCCTCTTTGCACTGTGGGAAAATTGTATCCTGTGGGTGCAATTCTGGACTCTTTGGGGCATGTGCTCCCACCTGCATAAATACACCCAGGCTGAGCAAAGAGGGTGTGACAAGGGAAAGCACAAGAGAGGAGGAAAAAAAGTAACACCTCTTTTTCCATAAGTTGCTTGGTAGTTTTTACACTGTATCAAGCTGGCTGTGGCCTGGCCCTCTGACCTCCACTATGACAGCAGCCAAAGGCAGAATCCTGATTGATTCAGAAAACATTTCTTCAAGCTCCAGTCAGATGTCTTCATCAATGGGTGCCCAAAATTATTTTCTCATACTTTTTATTAAATTTAAATCTCCGGGACTGTCCCAGCAAAGCATTTTTTCTTGCTTTTCTATGCCTTCACTGAGGAGCTTCTGCTGATTGTTTCCACTCATCCCACCCTCAAACTGGAAGTCCTGAAATGCATCAATTCTTCTATGGTCTTCTTTATTCACCCTCCAACTTTCACATGCATATGAGGTTATTGAAAATGTCATGACTTGCATCAGGTGCACCTTAGTCCTCAAACGGATATCTTTGCTCTTTAAGACTTTAGAGATGTCTTATGCAGCAGATTTGCCCAATGCAAAATGTTATGTGATTTCTTTACTGCTGCTTTCATGAGTGTTGGTGGTTGATCGGAGCAAAATGAAGTCTTTTACAGCTTCAATCTTTTCTCCATTTATATAGATGTTGTTTATTGGTCCATTGGTGAGGATTTTTGTTTTCTTTATATTGAAGTACAAGGCATACTAAAGCTGTGGTCTTTGATCTTCTTCAATAAGTATTTTAAGTATTCTTTGTTTTCAGCAAGCAAGGCCGTATCTTCTGCATATTGCAGGTTATGAATGAGTTTCCTCCTATCCTTATGTTACATTTTTTTTTCATATAATCCATTTTCTTGGATTATTTGCTCAGCATGCAGATTGAATAAGTGTGGTAAAATATTACAACCCTGGTGCACACTTTTCCTAAATTTAAATCATTTGGGGTTCCTTTGTTCAATTTGAGCAACAGCCTCTTGGTCTGTGTACAGGTTCCTCATGAACACAATTAAGTGTTCCAGGATACTCATACTTTACAATGTTGTCCATAGCTTGTTATGATCTATAAAATCTAATGCCTTTGCATATTCAATAAGGCACAGGTAAACATCTTTATAATATTCTATGTATTCAGTCAAGAACTATCTGACATCAGCAATGATATTCCTCATTACACATCCTCTTTTGAATCTGACTTGAACCTCTGGAAGTTCTCTATCAATGTACAGTTGAAGCTGGTTTTGTATTACCTTTAGTAAAACTTAATTTGCATGGGATATCAACTGATGATTTCCCCATTCTTTTGGGTCACCTCTCTTTGAAATGGGCACAAATAAAGATCATTTCCAGTCAGTTAGGTAACATAGACAGGTAACTTCCTCCAGTGCCACATGTTTTTTGAAAAATTTCAGTTTGGGTTCCGTCTGTTCCTGAAGTCTTGCCAATGACTTCAATTCACCTTTGACTTCTTCCTTCAGGATTGTTGGATCTTGATCATATGCTGCCTCTTCAAATTGTTGAAAATTGACCATTTCTTTTTGGTATAATGTGTGTATTCCTTCCATCTTCTTTTGATGATCTTTGCATCATTCAGTATTTTGCCCATATAATCTTTCAATACTGCAAGTCGAGGTTTGCATTTTTTTTCTTCAGTTTTCTCAAGTTGAGAAATGCTGAGTGTGTTCTTCATGTTTGGTTTTCTAACTCCAGGTCTTTGCACATTTCATGATAATGTTTAACTTTGTCTTCTAGAGCTGACCTTTGAAATATTCTGTTCAGCTCTTGGACCTCCTCACTTCTTCCTTTTGCTTTAGCATCTCTATGCTGGAAAGCAAGTTTTAGAGTCTCTTCTGACATCCATTTTGGTCTTTACCTTCATTCTTGTCTTCTTAATGACCTTTTGATATCTTCCTTAATGATGTCCTTGATGGTATTCCACAAATCTTCTGGTCTTCATTCTTTTATATATAGTGTATCACATCTGTTCTTCAGATGTTCGATCTCCAAATTCAGTTGGGATATATTCAAGGTCATATTTTGTCTCTCATGTATTTGTTTTAATTTTCTTTAGTCTCTGCCTGAATTTACATATGAGCAATTGATGGTCTGTTCCACAGTCTGTCCCTAGTATTATTTTAACAGATGATATGGAGTTTTTCCACCTTCTCTTTCCACACATGTAGTAGTCAATTTGATTTCTGTGTATCACATCTAGTGAGGTCAATGTGTATAGTCATCTTTTATGTTTTAAAAGGTATTTGCAATGATTACACTATCTCCAGCATCATTTCTATCACCAAAACTCTATTTTTCAACTACTGTTCCTTCCTCTTTGTTTCCAACCTTTGCATTCCAATTGCCAGTATGTATCAATACATTTTGATTGCATGTTTGATCAATTTCAGACTGAAGAAGTTGGAAGATTTCTTCAATTTCATCATCACTGGCTTTAGAGGTTGGTGCATACATTTTAATAATGGTATTATTAAGTGGTCTTCCTTGTAGGTATATAGATATTATCTTATTGCAGACAGGATGTTGTACTTCATGATAGATATATTATTTTTGATGATGAATGTGACTCCATTCTTCTTCAATTTTCCATTCCATGTATATAAACCATGTAATTGCCAGATCAAATCAGCCATTACCAGTCCATTTCAGCTCACTAATGCCTAGGATATCAATGTTTATGTGTTCCATTTCATTTTTGACAATTTCCAATTTTCTGATATTCATACTTGTATATTCCTTATTCTGATTATTAATGAATGTTTACAGTTGTTTCTCTTCATTTTGAGTTATGCCCCATCAGCAAATGAAGGTCTCATGGGCTTTACTCCCATGGCTTTACTCCATTCACATCATCATGGACAACTCTACTTTGAAAAGGCAGCTCTTCCCCAGTCACATTTTGGTGCCTTCTAATCCGAGGCCCTCAAATTCCAGCACTATATCTAACAATATTCTGGTGTTGACAGTGTTCCATTGCTATTCAAAAGGTTTTCAGTGACTAAATATTCTGAAGTAGCCCATCTCTCCTTCTTCTTAGTCTGCCTTTGTCTGGAAGCTCAGCTGAAACCTGTCCACCATGCGTAAACCTGCTGGTATTTAAAATACCTGTGATATAGCTTCCAGAATCACAACAACACAGAAGTTACCACAGTATGGCAAACTGACTGATGAGTAGTCATTGGTAAATCATAGATGGAACTAATACACATTTTTGAATTTTGAAACATATGTATCTCTACTGTATTTTAGGTTTCCTTAACATTTGATCTTATGTAGTTTGTTTCCACACAGTTTTCTTTCACTACCTCATCAATTTTTCAGTTTGCTATTAAATGGGAATGTAGGTGAAAACAAACTTACATTACTAACTATCTGAATGTTTAATTATGTAAAGGTTTATTTTTAATGTTATAGTGAACCAATAAAAAAATAAAAATCTAGAATAGTCCCCAAGAACCTACTATGTATAACATTCTATAAGAGTTAATGGAGCTATATGACTCTATCTCTCTATTCTCAAGGAACATAACATTTAGCTAGGAAGATGTAATACAAAAACTTGGAATGCAGCTTATCATGCAAGGCAAAATATACTAAATAAACAAATGAGTATGGTACCTCAGAGGGGGGAAAATCTAATAAAACAGTAATAGGTACAAAAACACAGGAAAAAAATCTGGACAGTATGCATGATTTAAGGTTAAAAATTAATGGAGAAATCCTAAGGTTAATATGCATAAACTTATTTAGCTTATTGGAAGGCTTACAAGTAAGACCTCATAATATTCACCTGGAAACTGGATCAGAAATAGCTATTACAATTACAATATTAGTACATTGATTAGAGTTCCCATCTTTGGACTTAAGACTTTCACCTTTAACAAGAGAAAGGTCTCAGAAGGAAGGTTTAACAACGGTTTGAACTCCTCAGAATACAGTTGTAGTGAGAGTCCAAGATGGGTGGCAGTGGGCAGAATCTCAGTTCCATCTCTGCCTTCTCTTGGTGTAGTTGTTAAGTATTATTGAGTTGGTTCCAACTCAGGGTGACTCTATGAATAACAGAATGAAACACTTTGTGGTCTTGCATCATCTTACTTTTTTTTTTTTATATTTGAGTCCATAGTTGCAGCCACTATGTCAATCCATTTTACTGACGGAATCCTCTGTTTAGCTGACCATCTATTTTAGTCAGAATTATACCAGGGACTGGTTCTTCCTAATTACATGCCCAAAGTACATAAGACAAATTCTCTCCATCCTGACTTCTAAGAACCATTCTGGCTATACTTCTTTCAAAACAGATTTGTTTATTCCTCTGGAAGTCTATGGTGATTTCAGTATTCTTAATCTATTTTTCTTCAGTCTTACTTATTCACATGCATATGAGGTGATTGAAAATAGCATGTCTTGGATCAGGTACACCTTAATCTTCCAAGTGGCATCTTTACTCTTTGTTCTCGGTAAGTGAGCCAAAAAAACATGGTTTAGATATGAGGCTTTCATTTTGGATTTGTGTGATAAAGGCTTGGTGTGTTGCCAATGATTAGTATGTTCTCTATATATATTTGTATTGGGAAAATCTGCTGCATAACACCTCTTTATAGTCTTGAAGAACAAAGATGTCAGTCTAAGGACTAAGGTGTGCCGGCCACAAGCAATGGTATTTTCAATAACCTCATATGCATGCAAGAGTTGGACAGTGAATAAGGAAGAC
The DNA here is from genome assembly GCF_000296735.1 of Chrysochloris asiatica. Classification (NCBI taxonomy): domain Eukaryota; kingdom Metazoa; phylum Chordata; class Mammalia; order Afrosoricida; family Chrysochloridae; genus Chrysochloris; species Chrysochloris asiatica. Next base: position 6,435,146 of record NW_006408677.1, on the reverse strand, counting down.
TGTAGAAGAATTGATGCTTTTGAGTTACAGTGCCAGAGGAGAATATTGAATGTACCATGGATTGCCAAAAGAACAAATAGATCTGTCTTGGAAGAAGTACAACCAGAGTGCTCCTTGGAAGCCAGGATGGCCAGCCTTCATCTTTCATATTTTGTATTATTCTCAGGAGGGACCAATACCTGGAGAAATATATCATATTTGGTAAAGTGGAAGGTTGGAGAAAAAAGGAAGACCCCAAATGAGATGGATTGGTAACAGTGGCAACATCAGTGTGCTCAGGTGTAGCAATGATTGTGGTGTTGGTCTAGGACTGGGCAATGTTTTGTTCTGTTGCTCATGGGGTTGCTATGAGTTGGTACCAACTCAATGGCACCTAACAGTAAGAACATATTTTCTTCAAAGGCAGAGATTAGCCAAATTAAGCATCTTTTCTTCAAGGTTAGAGATTAGGTTGTTTGTTTAGACCTATATCTCAAGGTTAGTTTGCAATGAGCAAAGTCAATTTAAAGATCGTTTACCACATTCTTCACATATTTCTGTTTCTAAGTTCAGAAATGTACTGAAAAAAATTCTATGGCATACAAATATTAATGACTTAATGTTAAGGAGCTCTGGCAGCATTATGGTTACGAGTCAGGCTGCTAACCTCATGGTCAACAGTTCAAAACTACCAGCCTTCCATAGGAGAAAGACGAGGCTTTCTGCTTCCGTAAAGATTTACAACCTCAGAAACCCTATGTAGGGTTGCTATGAGTCATAACCAATTCCACAGTGTATGACTACCACCACCATAGTTAATGTTAGAGAGCCTTACAAAGGTAGAAAT
>NW_006408677.1:6421531-6434204 GCF_000296735.1 Chrysochloris asiatica | reverse complement strand
TCATATTATGAGTACTTATACATGTTGCAAAAAATAAAGGAGCACCAAACTGTTCCTCTTACAGCACTCTCTGCATCTCTATTAGGATTGATAATTCATTGCAATGGCCACACAGAACTCAGACACCATACTCTCAGTTATGGCATTTATTAGGGCAGTTAACAGGTTACAATTCAGGCATAACTCTACCAATCAGGACAACCTGTTCTCAGCTGTATCCACAGGCAGACTTCTCTCTGCCCAACAGTGTTATAAAATTCATTTATGGCTGGTGATAAATGTCTGCAAAACACACCACTGCATCTTATGCCTAAAGCCTAAAGGCACTCACCTCTAGTTCCCTGGGTATGCAAACCTAGCTCTCCCACTTAAGTGGCTGGAGGCATCCTACTCTGCAAGCAAGCCTCTTCCCAAAGTCACTCAGCTTTACTTGCCCCTTGGGCTAGGAAGCCATTACACTCTGTAGTGCTCTGGCTCTTGCTGCTGCTCCTCTACCACTTCTCAGATGTCACAACATTCTGTCCCTAAGATGAGAAGGTTCAATGTGCAGGGATCTCTGATTCCAAAGGATGTGCTCCAATCCTGGCTCTTCTTTGACATTAGTGAGATTCCCCTCTTCTGCTTCCGAGATGGCTCATTTTATACTCAGTAGGATGGCAAAACTGACCAATCACAATAAGCCTTGTTAACAATACTCACAACTCAATCATATAAATCCATCAGCATCTTCCCCCAACTTCTCTTATCTAGCCCCATCAGGAAAGAGTTATTTGTGGTGGGTTACAAAGACTATGGCTAAAAGAGACACTAAATAATTCACTGTACTGCACCTGTGTATTATGAAATTATAACAGTGACTGATACCTTATGGAATTTGAGATCATTTTGTTGTTATTGTTATGTGCCTTTGAGTCTGTCCCAATTAGTAGTGACATCTGTATAGGGTTTCCAATGCTCCTAAATGTCTATAAGAGCAGAACGTCTCATCTTTCTCCCATGTAGTGGCTGGTGAAATCAAAGAGCTAACAAATCAGTTAAGAACTCAATGTGTAACCCATTATGCCACAGGGATCCAAGCCACCAAAGATCATTATGTTGTTGTTGTCAGGTGCCGGCAAGTCTTTACTGTCACATAGAGATCCTATGTGCAACAAGACAAAACAATGCCCAGTCCTATGCCAATTGCTGCTATACTTGAGCTTATTGCTGCTGTCTCCCTACTAATCCATCTAGTTGGGGGTCTCCCTCTCTTTTGCTGACTGTCCACTTTACCAAGTATGATGTCCTTCTACAGGTACGAGTCCCTCCTAATAATATGTCCAAAGTATGAGAGACAAAATCTGGTCTTCTTGGCTTCTAAGGAGGATTCTGGTTATACTTCTTTCAACATAGATTTGTTTGTTCTTCTGGCAGTCCACGGACCCATGGATTATTATAGAAACATATAAAATATTGGATGCCTTATGTTGTGTTCCTAGGAACAGATTCAGTACCAAAAATTTGAATATGTAAGACTTATTGGGGAGTTCTCTAGGGAGATATACCTGTAAGAAAGTAAGAAAGGCAAGATTGGACAAAGGGAAAATTTGAACCCACAAGGTGGGTGCTACTGAGGCCTCAAAAGATTTTATGGGGGGACTTAGAGCTATGTTGTGTCTTGAGGAGCTATCATAAATTGAAACAAGGTGAATGGGGTTTTAAACACATGCATTAGCTAGCCTTTGGCCAGGGGCCACTTCCTAGCAGGGTATACAGCCTTGTATACAGCGGGACATTATTTGTTGTTGTTGTTGTTATTGTTAAATAGTTTGTATACAGCAGCTTCTTATTTGTTGTTATTGTTAAGTGCCATTGAGTCAGTTCTGATTCCTAGCGACCTTGTATAGGGTTTATGAGGAGCAGTTGGTGGGTTTGAACCACCATCCTTGTGGTTCAAACTGACCTATAGGTCCAGTGTTTATCCTACAGCCCCACACCAGCACTCTCAGCTTCTTATAGCCAACGGCAATGATCAGTTTAGGTCTAACATACAGAGTCAGCATCCTGATATCCCTAAAAGGTAGGGAAAATGGGCAAGGATTCCTGTGATAGTGTTGTGTGAAGTATTTGGCTGCTACCCGTGAGATTGGTGGTTTGAACCCACTAGCTACTTACCAGGAGTCTGTGGCAGTCTTCTTCTATGAAGATTTACAGCTCTGGAAACCCTGTGGAGTAGTTCTACTCTGTCTTATATGGTCACTTTGAGTCATAATTGACTCACTGGCAATGGACAGAGGATGGGCAGGTTGATCCTGAAGAGTTTGCCCCTGGACAAAGTACCAAAGCACTTACTACAAAGCATTACAATATGAAGAGGCCCTTGAAATTTGGATAGGATTTATATATGCACATTCAAAAGTTCTGCTGTGGTATTATAGGATAAACACTGAAGTTGGTGGTTCAAACCCACTAGCTGCTACTCAGAAATTCTATACAGAATCACTATGAGTCAGAATCAACTTGAAAACACTTAGCAACAACAACATAAGGAAATTGACATGTATGTAGCAGTAGATGGAGTATCGTATGGGGATGACAAGTGTTATTCTGAACATAGCAAATATGTATGATTTTCATTCTACTTACACTTTCTGGATTCCTACTAATTAAAGGTGCTCTGCTTGAATTTTCCATAAAATGGCATCACATTTAGTCATTATCTTTATTCTCTGAGGTAAAAATTTTATCTATTTTATGGATGAGTAGAATGGGTCTCAGAGTAGTTATGAATAACCAGCATCTTATATGAAATAAGAGGTAGAGCTTGAACTCTACTCTTTCTATTACATCCTGTTTGTGTGACTGAATACTGAGAAATATTTTTGCAAAATGCAAGAAGATTGTGTTGAATAAATGTAAATTGTGTTGAGTCTATAACAGACATCCTAGTTCTTGGTTCCATAATTTATAGTGTTGATCTCTAGTTGTCTCTGGGTGATAGTTTTATATTATTATTAATTGTTATTGCCAAGCCTATGTTAAAATATCTTATTCTCTTTTTGGATGAACTCTATCTATCTACCTACCTACCTACCTACCTACCTACCTACCTACCTACCTAGATATATAGATACATACTGTCCAAGGTCACATAAGTAGAATGAGAGAGACCTAAGATCCCAGATCACTTTGACTCCCAAGCGCATGATTTTAAGTATACTTTAAGCTTTCTTATTTGTATCTTCTATAGTCTTTTGTACATAATTTGGAATACAAGGGTGCTTAATGATTATTCATCTAACAAGCTGGAATAAGCAACTTGCCGCTATGATTCAGTGTCTTAAATTTTCACTGTGGTGAAACAATACCTTCCCCTGGCTAACCAAAATACTGTATGAGACCAGAGATTAAACCATTGATTCCTAAGGAATGGGGTTCCTACCGGATTTCTTCCAGTCTTCAGACTCTATTTAAACAACAGTAACAAACAAAAACCAAACCCATTGCCATGGAGTTAATACTGACACATATTTAAGGGAGCAAACAGTCTTATCTTTCTCCCACAGAGAGGCTGGTGTGTCTGAACTGCCGACCTTTTGGCTATCAGTGCAATGTCTATCCTATAGCACCACCAGGCTCCTTTCAGGCTCTATGTTGTTGGTAAGTGCCATCCAGTCAGTTCTGACTCATAGTGATCCTGTATAGAGTTTCCAAGGAGTGGCTGGTGGTTTTGAACCATCAACCTTATGGTTAGCAGTTCAGTGCTGATCCTAGAGCACCACACTAGTACTCTATAATCTCTTTTAATTGAACTGACTTTTTTCATTGATCCAGGCTTATAATTTATTCATCCTTTACTTCTAAAAATATTTGCTGACTATATGGAGCCTTGGTGTCTCTGTAGATTTAACATTGGACTGCTAACTGCAAAGTTGGAGGTTAAAACCCACTAGCTACTCCATGGGAGGAAAATGAGGTTGTATACTCTTATAAAAATTTATAATCTTGGAAACCCAAAGGAGTTCTCCTCTGTGCTATAGGCTTGTTATGAGCCAGAATTAACTCAATGACAATAGGTTTGGTTTAGTTTTGGTTTATTATATGGTGCAAATGCTAACTGAGCTGTTGTAAGTTTGAGTCTACTCAGAGAGAGTCTACTCAGAGATGACTCAGATGAAAGGCCTGAAGATATACTTAAAAAAAAAAAAAAAAAAAAAGCCGTTGAATATCCCATGGACCACAATTCTACTCTCATACAAGTGGGGTCACTAGGAGTCAGAAGTGACTTCATAGTAACTGGTATTGTATGCTACATATTGTTGGTATAGGTACTATAAAAAACAAGGCAATGTCCCTGTCCTCATGTAGACAGAGTAAATAATAAATGTGGAAGCCTGGAGACAGGAGTTTACCTGGCATGCTAGAGGAACACCAATATTCAATTAATGACATGTCATGAAAATATTTTGGCAAATGACTCATCAGTGTTATAAATACTTTAAAGCCTTTCCAAAATTTTCTATACATTTCCCTTTAGAGCATAATTGGCATAAGATGAAAGTGCCAGAAAACAGGATCAATGGGAAAATATTAAAGTGTTTGGAACCAACTCATCAAGAACAAATAAATGAGATGGGTTATTTAATAACTATCTATAGAGCTCTGGTAGCATAGTGGTTAAGAATCGGGCTACTAATCTCATGGTCAGCATTTCAAAACTACCAACTGTTCTGTGGGAGAAAGATGAGGCTTTCTGCGCGTGTAAAGATTGACAGCCTCGGAAACCCTGTACAAGGTCACTATGAGTCGGAACCGACTCCATGGCACAAAACAACAACAACAACAATAGAAGTTCTATGCAGAGTTTTTATGAGGAGCAGTGGAATAGCCTTCTGAAGACTTAGTTCTTTCCAACCCTTAGGAGATGGGTACAAATTAGAAAATCAGTCAAGATAAAATGACTCTAGTGACATGAAAATGGTTTGGGGGTGGCAGGAAGCAGGAGGGTTGTAGAATCCAGTTAACAGGTGAGAAATTTGGAAAATAAAAGGTGGAGTTGAGCAATTTTGATACAGATTTAATTTCTATTTTCTTTTTTGGACTTAACAAAGATTTTAAATGTAAGGAAAAAAATCCTCTATATACCCCGCTTTATTGGCTTATATTGAATCATTTGCATGAATAACATGGATTCTATAATCAATGAGTCTTGGCATGGCACTGTATGATAAACACTAGTCGTCAAGGTTGGTACGAATCGCAAGGTTAGTGGATCAAACCAACCAGCAACTCCAGTTATGTTGTTGTTGTTGGATTCTGTCAAGTCAATTATGACTCATAGCAACCCCATGTGACAGAGTAATCTGAAATTTTTATAAAAGCAGATCACAAGGTCTTTCTCCTGAGCAATCTTTGAATGACTTCAAACTGCCAACCATTTGATTGGCTTTGAAGAACTTAAATATTTGTTCTACCAGAACTACTTTGAAACAGGTTATAGAGATATGTATGTATACAGCCACCGTTCATCTGTCAGTTTGTCGTACTGTGGTGCCTTGTGAGTTGCTGTGATTCTGAAAGCTATGCCACTGGTACTTTAAATACCAGGTCACCCATGGTGGACAGGTTTCAGATGAGCTTCCAGACGAAGACAGACTAGGAACAAGGAGTGATGAACCACTTCCAGATATTTAGTCACTGAAAGCCTTATGAATAGGAGAGGAACACTGTCAGATATAGTGCCAGAAATGAGCCCCTCAGGTTAGAAGGCACTCAAAATGCGACTGGGGAAGAGCTAACTCATCAAAGTAGAGTTGACCGTGATGACGTGAATGGAGTAAAGCCCACAGGACCTTCACTTGCTGATGGGGCACAACTCAAAATGAAGAAAAAAAGCTTTAAACATCCATTGAAAATCGGAACATAAAATGTAAAAAGTATGAATCAAGGAAAATTGGAAGTTGTCAAAAATGAAGTGGAATGTATAAACATAGATATCTTAGGCATTAGTGAGCTGAAATTGACTGGTATTGGCCATTTTAAATCTGATGACCACATGGTTTACTCTGCTGGAAAGGACAAATTGAAGAGGAATGGTGTTGCATTCATTGTCAAAAAGAATATATCCAGATTAGTCATGAGGTACAACGCTGTCTCTGAAAGGATAATATCCATGCACCTACAGGGAAGCCCAGGTAATACCACTATTATTCAAGTTTACGCACCAATCACTAAAGCCAATGAGGATGAAATAGAAGAATTCTACCAGCTTCTTCGATCTGAAATTGATCAAACATGCAATCAAGATGTAGTGATCATTATTGGTGATTGCAATGCAAAGATTGAGAGCAAAGAGGAAGGATCAGTATTTGGAAAATATGGCCTTGGTGACAGAAATGATGCTGGAGAACACATGATAGAATTCTGCAAAATCAATGGTTTGTTCATTTCAAATACCTTCTTTAGACAGCATAAATGATGACTATACCTATGGACCTTACCAGATGGAATAGTAGAAATCAAATTGACTACATCTGCAGAAAGAGACGATGGAAAAGCTCCATATCATCAGTGAAAACAAGACCAGGGGCATATTGTGGAACAGACCATCAATTACTCATATGCAAATTCAAACTGAAGCGGAAGAAAATGAAAACAAGTTCACGAGAGCCAAAATATGACCTTGAATATATTCTGAAACACTTAATTGCGCTCGTTAGAAATCTGTACCTGGACCAAGAGGCAGTTGTTCGATCACAACATGGGAACACTGAAAGTTTTAAAATTTAAAAAGGTGTGTGACAAGGTTGTATTCTTTCACCATACTTATTTAACATGTATGCTGAGCAAATAATCTGAGAAGCTGGATTTTCTATGAAGAAAAACATGGCATCAGGATTGGAGGAAGACTCATTAACAACCTACAATATGTAGATGATACATCCTTGCTTGCTGAAAGTGAAGAGGACTTAAAATATTTACTGATGAAGATCAAAGAACACAGCCTTCGCTTTGGATTACATCTCAATGTAAAGAAAACAAAATTCCTCACCACTGGACCAATAAATAACATTCTTATCAATGGAGAAAAGATTGAAATTGTCAAGGACTTCATTCTTCTTGGATCAACTATTAACACTCACGGAAGCAGCAGTCAAGAAATCAGACGACATATTCATTAGGCAAATCTGCGGCACCAGAACTTTTTAAAGTGTTGAAGAGCATGAGTGGAATGTGGTATCCTTACCAGAGAAGCAGCAATAACATGATGACATGGAGAGATCGAGCAGCTGAGGACTCTAGACTCATGGAAAGAAAAAGGCTGTGGGTTGGTAGTCAGGAGGCTTGCTTGCAAAATGAGTTCTTTGATTATTTAAATGATTACATATTGCTGTGTGGGATTTTTTTTTGTGTGTGTACCCCCCAAAAAGAAAATAGGAAATAGATGCAAACACTGTTAACTAATGTTGCATGGAGGGGATTATAATCATTGCAATGAAACAAAATACAATTGGTTGAGTGTAAAACCAAAGTTCTCCCATGTAAACTATCACTCAATTCACAATAAAAGCTTTAAAAAATAAATAAATAATGTAGAGGGTTACCAAAAAAGAGGAAGAATCCCAACACGAGGGTTGACACTATGGCAGCAGCAACGGACTCCAAAGTAACAATTGTGAGGATGGCACAGGACTTAAAATATTTACTGACTTGAAAGCACCTAACAACAACAATTATTATTTTGATTTATGACTCTGAAGTAGTCAGTTATTTTGTTCAGAATGAATTGTACCCTTATGAATCTATAATAAATCAACAAGTCGATTTATGAAGTTTTAGATCTCACCAACCTAATGAGTTTGGATTCAAATGCACCCAAATTGGTACTTTTGAGTAACTAAAATTTAGCACTTGCCACTAAGTTGATGTCAACTGATGAGGCACCCATGTGCTAGAGTAAAACTGCTCCATAAGGTGTTTTTGACTGCAGTCTTTGCAGAAGCCAATTGCTAGGAATTTCTCATGTGAAACTGCTGTGTGAGTGTGAACAGTCAATTGCAAACCACCTGCACCTCCCAGGCTCCTAACCAATGACTATAGAATTGTGAATTTTACTTAACTTGAATTTCTCATCAATAAATATTTACAAGCCAGGATGGCGAGACTTAGTCTCTCATACTTTGGACACATTATCCAGAGGGACTAGTCCTTGGAGAAGGACATCATGCTTGGGAAAGTATAGGGTCAAGAAAAAGTGGACGGCACCCATTGATATGAATTAGTACAGTGGCAACAGCAATGGGCTTAAGCGTAGCAACGATTATGAGATTGGCACGGCCGAACAGTGTTTCGTTTTGTTGTGCATAAAGTCACTATGAGTCGATACCAACTTGAAGGCACTTAGTAACAACAAATATTTAGACATTTTCTGGCATGGCTTAGCCCCATATATATGCAGATTTTTTTCTACATGTTTCTTGTCTCTATCTCCAGCTTTTCAAAATAAGTAGAGATTTCTCTGCTTATGACCCTGAGACCCAATGTCATCTTCAATTAGAAAAGAATAGAATCAATATAATAATAATAATCGAAATATTAATGTTGTTGTTGTTATGTGCCATCGAGTCTGTTCCGTCCCATAGCAACCCTGCATAGGGGTTCCAAGGAACAATTGGTGAGCTTGAACCACCAACCTTGGAACTCAAATGGCTTTGCAGTCTGGCACATTAATCCACAGCTCCACACCAAGTGACGTATATTGAGTTCTACCTCTCTCTCAAACATTTTGTTTTCATAATAATCCTATGCTGTAAACTCTATTATTATTTCCATTTTTACAGTTAGGGGAAATGAGGCTGAGTGAAATTAAGTAACTTGTCTAAACTCATAGGGTAGCCAGTAAGGCAGAATTAAGATCAAAGACAAGGTTTTCTGAATTGTACCCTATTAATTTCTCCATTATTTTGTTGCTTTTCTTTTAGTCTTTTAAGTAGGAATAATAAGATAAGTAACATTGAAGTCAGAGTAATCTGGTACAGAATTCAAGTCTGATATACTAGAGATATGAATTTGGGGACATTACATAACCTCTCTGAATCCAAGTTTCCTTATCTGAAGTTCTTGGTAATATTAAATGAACTAATTCATGTAAAATATTTAGTATATTTCCTTATGCATAATAAAAACACATGGAAGATTATCTACTATTAATATTATCTGTAATCATGATATTAGTTGGAGTAGTCATATTGTTGTTGATAGGTACTGTCAAGTCATTTCCCACTCATAGAGATCCTATACACAAAAGAATGAAACACCACCAAGTCGTGTGTCAATCTCACAATTGTTGCTATGCTTGTGCCATTGCTGTTGTCACTGTCCCAATCCATCTTATCGGGAGTCTTCCTCTCATTCGCTGACAATCCACTTAACCAAGCATGATCTCCTTCTCCAGAGACTGATCTCTCCTTATAACATTTCCAAAGTATGAGAGACGAAGTCTCACCATCCTTGTTTCTAAGTAGCATTCTGACTGTACTTCTTCCAACACAGATTTGTTTATTTTTATGTCAGTCCATGGTGCTTTCAATATTCTTCTCCAACACCATAACTCAAAGACATCAAATTGTCTACAATCTTTATTTGCATATGATGCAATTGAAAATACCATGGCTTGTGTCAAGCAATCCTTATTCCTCAAACTGAAATCTTTCTTCCTGAACACTTTAGAGAGGTCTTTTGCAGCATATTCACCCAATACAGTATGGTATTTGATTTCTTGATTGCAATCATATTGTAGTATGATTATCATCATCATTACTTATCCATGATTATTAATTATTTGCATTAGTCTGAACCCAACTTTTAGGCAGACTAGTCAGAACTAATTCCACGGCACTTAACAACAAAAACAGGCAGACCTTGTTAGAAATAGCCTGAGACCTCCTTGAGACTAAATGTCTTTCCAGAATTCTGACATTAACATTAACTTTTAGAGACTTTTTGAATATGTATGCACACACATTGGCATAATATTAACCCATTTCTAGTGGAGAGCTATGCCCTCAGGGAAAATAAAATTTAGTTTAGTCAGGTTTGATGGGGTAATTAAAAAAAAAAATCACCATCATATGTATAGGTGCCAGACACTTTTCCAAGTTCTTTACATTTCATGCAACAGCAAACCTATGAAGTGAGTACTATTATTCTCCAGTTCATTTTATAGAAGAGGAAACTTATCACAAAAAGGTTGAGTGACTTGTTCATAGTGATTTACTAGTACCAACTAGGATTCAAACCCAAACTTGTCTGACTCCACAGTTCCTGCTTTAAACAACTATGGTGCATTACTGACATATTATCTCCTTAGTGGAAGAACTCAGCCAGAGGAACCCAATACTGCTATGCTATGTTCAACATTAACTCTTTATAGAAAATGAAATAAAGATTTTTTTAGAACTCTGCCTGGATATTGGAAGGTGACAATATTTGAACTACAAGTATTGCTCCTACTATTTAATGAAAAGAAGTACCACTTAATACAAAGTTATTTTCAAGCATCATAATAAACTTGTCTGAAAGGAGATTTTATGAGCAAGTGACTTTGTCTTCTAATCTTAAACCTTGATATTTTAGTATCAAAGGTGCAAGAAAGAGTAATGGAGTTCAACTGGCAAACATAATTTGTTTAACTAGATGACTTAAAGAAGCTAAACAAATATAAGTAAATTCACAATATATGATTCTGCAGTTGAAATAGTCATTTTCTTTAGTAAAAACACTAAGAGTCAGGCAGCATCTATTTTTGTGTTTATGTTTGATGATCACACTGTATCACTATATATTTTTGTTTCAATGTAAGTCACTTGCAGAATTTTCACTTTCTCTCTAGGACTAGCTATAAAACCACAACCTGGTTTAATTTTTTTCTCCTACATTTGCAGTGTTTATTTCTGAAGTCATAAACTAACTATGTGCAGGCTGAATCTACCCACATACTTGTTCCAAAATTTAAACATCTAAAGAGCACATAAAATCTAAAATTTCAGCTTTTCTTCAATTTCCTTATGTCATTAAACCAAAAGTTGAGTAGTAGCCACCCATGCAAAAAAGGACTATATTCTCCAGGTTGAACTAGTTCTTCCTCTTCCCTATTGTATTACAACTTTTGAAAAAACATTCATTGTGAATTGTGTGAATGTTTACAGAAAAACTCAGTTTTCCATTCAACGATTCATATACATTTAGTTTCATGCCATTGAATTGACTGTAATCCCCACAATGCAACTTCACTTATCCTGTTTCCTCCATATTTTTCTCATTCTCATTCCTCCCTCTTTCCTAGTCCTTCTGAACTTTGTCTTTGGGTACGTGTTGCACTTTTTATCTTAAATGGTTGATAATAATACTAAAGAATGTGTACTTCTCTAGTGTTTGTGTTCCCCTTTTGGACATCTCTACTGTTTTGCTGAAAATTGAGCAATCGGGGTGAGTTAATTTCCAGACCAGAAGGATGACTAAGAGCCATAAATTTAGGGGTTCTACCAAGCTCTTTCCAACTAGCAATTCTGGTCTTTTAACTTATTTTAAGTTTTGTTCTATATTTTGCTCCCACTCTATATGGTGGTCATGTGCCCTAGAGTCTATTCTGACTCATAGCGACCCTGCATAGGGTTTCCGAGGCTGTACATCTTTATGGGAACAGATATCCTCATCTTTCTCCCACAGAACGACTGGTAGTTTCAAACTACTGATGTTGAGATTAGCAGCCTAATTCATAAGCACTATGCTATACTCTATATAGGAGCCTCTATTGTGATCCATTTCAGAGTGATCAACAGTGATAGCTGGGCCCTATCTAGTTCTTCTGCCCTCAAGGTCATGGAGGCTAGTATTAAGTGCCATCGATTTCTTTCTGACTTATAGAGACTCTGTATAGTGTTTCCAAGGAGCAGCTCATGGTATTTGAATAACCAACCTTGCGGTTAGCAGTCCAGTGCTTATTCTACAGTGCTACACCAGGACTCGATTAGGCATATTGTATTACAGCTTGACCAATTTGTTCATTTATAATACCAGCCTGCCTTCTAGAGCATATGAAATTGGAAATGCTGGTTATTTTGTAAGAAATAAATGTTTATGGTGGGAAAAGATGATAAAATATGCAGCAAGAAAGTAATTACTATCCATAAACCCAGTGTCAACCATAATTAATGTTTTTTTTTCATAAATGTTTTATTGTGAATTATGTTATAGTTTACATGGGAGAACATGAGTTTAACATTCATTCTATCATATATCATATCATTGCCATGGTTACAATACCCTCCATGCATCATCAACTAACCAAAGGGTATACCCTGCAAGCCACACCTCCCCGTTCTTCAGCACACAGTCCCTCTTTGGACCTAAAGTCCCCAGCTGCTCCATCGCTCCACGTAATCGTCTCTGCCTCCATCTCTGGCATCACTGCTTCTCTGGGTAGGGTCCTGTCGGGGTTTGCCCTCGACATAGTTGTGTTGTTCACGAGTGTTTGGTTCACGAGGAGGGATAGCGAAAGAATACACAGACAAACAGAAGAAGGGAGACAATGAGGCACCCAAAGCCAGGGTGGATACATCACTGGTGGGCAGGCTTGGGACTACAGGCATCATGGCCTCTGCAGGCAGCAACTCACTGCCCTGCAATCTTTACT
>NW_006408677.1:6407269-6415580 GCF_000296735.1 Chrysochloris asiatica | reverse complement strand
CATCCTTTGACTTTTAATCTGTTTTTGTCTCTGTGTGTGAGATGTGTCTCTTGCAGACAGCATATTGAAGGATCTTCTTTTCTTATCCATTCTGCTGCCCTCTGTCTCTTAACAGGTGCCTTTAATCCATTAACATTCAGTGTAATTATTGATGGGTATTGATTACTTGCTGCCATTATGTTTGATTTTTGTGGTGTTTCTGCTTCTTTGTTCAGTGTGTCTTCCTTTGTTGAGTTCATGATTTTTGTTTTCTTTCTTGTGAGTTTTCTCATAGTTTTAATGTTTCCATGTTCTTCTTGGATTTTCATTCTCTTGGTATTTTGTGAAGTGTTAATTTTCTTTGAGGTTTCCTTATATTCCATTAACTTTTCTCTCCATTTAGTGCAGTCTATTTTTTTCCTGTAATCGACCTGACTTTCTCACAGTTTGGATCTCAGTTCCTACATGTTTACCTTCTTTTACATTGTACTTGTTTTGATCATAGACTGACCTCCCAGATTATCTGAGTTTATTCTTATCGTTTTGTTCTGTTCTCAACTCTTCCTTCTGTTGGCTTAATTCAGGGAGATGCTGCAATGTATGTCAATCTCTGGTTATTGTCTGTTCTTGTTGGTTCTCAGTTCACAGAACTCCCTCTAGGATGTTTTGTAGCACATGGTTGGATTTTGCAAAATCCATTAGGTTCTGTTTATCCTGGAATGTTTTGATTACACCGCATATTTGATTGATAGTTTTGCTGGATAAAGGATTCTTGGTTGGCATTTTTTTCTTTCAGAGTTTTATATATGTCTCCCTATTGCCTTCTTGCTTGCAAGGTTTCTGCTGAGAAATCCGAGGTTAATCTGACTTGCTTGTCTTTGTATGTGACACTTCTGGTTTTCCTGGGTGCTTTCAGAAGTGTCTCCTCATGTTTGAGTTTGGAGAGTTTGACTATGATATGTTTTGGTGATTTTCTTTTGGGGTCTATCTTTCCTGGGGTTTGTTGAGCTTCTTGAATGTTTATCTTTTCACTTTTCAGGATGTTAGAGAAATTTTCTTCCAGAAGTTCTTCAACTGTTTCCTCTGTGGACTTATGTGATTCTTCTTATTCTGGAATGCCAATAATTCTTAAGTTATTTCTCTTCACGTTGTCTAACATAAATCTTAGACCTTCTTCAGAATTTTTTATCCTTTTTGTGTTTGTTTTTCTATCTTAGTGGCTTTGAGAGATTTGTCTTTCAGATCACTGGTTCTGCCTTCCCTCTCATCTATTCTATTCCTTTGTCCTTTCAGAGTGTTCTCTATTTCTGATATTTTGTTATTGATCGTTTGGACCTCTTTCTGTAGGTTTTGAATTGTTTCCAATACTGTATCTATCTTATTTGATTGTTCCACTAGCACATTCCTGACTTCTTCCTTATTTTCCTCAATTCCATTGTAAAGTGTTTTGAAACATTTTATAATCATTTTTATGAATTCTTTCTCAGACATTTCCAAGGCCTTCCCTCCTTCCAGAATGGAGTCCAGGTATACTTCTAGGTCATTTGTCTCAGACATTTTATCTTTTTCTGGACATGTGCTGATATGGTCATCTGATTTTGCTTCTTAGACATGTTTAATGTTTATCTGTGTTCTTAATATTTAATTCAATATGTGTATTGGTAATTTTTTATGCTTTCTGATTGCTTCCAGGAATACGTGATCAAGATGTGGGCTTCCGTTTTCACTCTTCTCATTGCTTAACTCAAAGTAACTTTGACAGGTGTTGTCTGTTTTCCTGGTATATGGCAGTTGGTATTGGTTCTTGCTTGGGTTTTGGTGTTTCATAGAGTGTGATAGTAGGTTGGCTATATGGCAGCAGTTGGTGACTCTTCTTGTGTAATATAGGGAGACAAAGAGTCCTCCAAAGCCAGAAGGGGGTCATATAGCATCAAAACAACACCAGAGAGAAAAAAAAAAATAATAAGATAACGAAAAAAAAAAGACTGAAAAACAGCAACAACCAAAATAAGACTTAATATTGCAGTCTTAAATCACAGAAAAGGGAGAGGAGGGAGAGATGAAAAAAAGGGGAAAAAAATCTGTAGCCTAATATGTTGTTGTTGTTGTTAAGTGCCGTGGAGTCGGTTCTGACTCATAGCGACCCTGCACAGGGTTTCCGAGGCTGTAAATCTTTACGGGAGCAGAACACCTCATCTTTCTCCCGCGGAACCGCTGGTAGTTTCGAACTGCTGACCTTGTGGTTCACAGCCCGATTTGTAACCACTACGCTACCAGAGCTCCTTTTAGGTATGATTTTAATGTCTTTTCTTTAGCTTCCGGCTTTCAAAGCTGCCCAAGAAATTCCAAGATGCCAGTGTTTGTTGTTATATTACATCTCAGGCTCCAATCCAACCTTCAGCCTGTTTTGCTTTTAAACTCTCTTTCCCTCCCTACAGCCCTCTCCTTCTCTTTCCCGTGTTAAAAAACAGAACAAAAGGCAAAAAAAATAAGAAAAGTTCATGGCCTGCTCTTGGGCTGAGTATCTGTGCACATGCGTGGCTGAAGAACCCACCAGTGGTGAGGGTGGGGGTGGCCACACACTCAGGCTCTCCCTCTAGTCACCAGCATGGAGGTGGACAAAGAGTGGGTGTGCCAATGACCAGATACAAAAAAAGAAAAAAAGGAAAATCAGAACAAAGCAAAATGACAAAGTATATTGTCCACCTTTGTCCCAAGGTTCCTGCAGTGTTTTTCCATGGTGTTTCTGCTCCCCCTGGTAGGCCTTGCCGTTTGGTCTTGCCCAGGATGTTGGCTCTGGGCCTCCGAGCCCAGCCCGGCAGATTAAAAAGTACGCGATTTTTTACTTCATCTCCAAATTCCACAAGCTATAAGCCTTCAAACTTTTAAAATATTCCTGTCTCTGTGGTTCCGAGTTTTGGAGCTCTGCCCTGGATCTGCTTTGCCTGGTATTCTGTGTTATTGCTGACAGTGAACCTCCCTGCCCCTCCCATAATTAATGTTTTGATGTATACACTTTGAGTCAATTCCATTAGATAGATACATAAACAGGAAAATACATTTAGAATTATTTATATAGTAATGATGTGATTTCAGAATAAATTACTACTTTTTCTTATTCAACTCAGTGAAGAAAGATTATTCAGGGAATGAAGATTCTGTTTAGTTTTCTAGAAAATTTAGAAATGAGAAGAAACACCTTTTGTTTCAGTGTTTGTCATGATTGGAATATGCCACTCTAAGGTTTTCTCAATAAACTGGTGATATGGGGGTAAAATTGAAATATATAATCCTTATTTCTAATCCATGTTATGGTTATTCAAGTAATGGATGTAGATGAAGAAGATATAGTAGACAAATACTAAATTTAGAATATCATCTAAATTTGTAGTTCGTATCATTTCTCTTTTTCTCAGGCTTTCCATGCTACATTTTTTTTCTATATCATCATTGCCATTGTTGTTTGAATGCCTCCAACAATAAGGAACTCATCTCCTGGGACATGATTTGTCTTTTTTTTAGTCAGCTATTATGGTGCTGTTGGATAAATACTGGACTGCTAACCACAAGGTTGGCATTTCAAACCCGCCAGCCGCTCCTTGGAAACTCTATACAGTGTCATGAACTGTAGACTACACTTGACAACAACAACATTAAAAAGGCTGTACTTTTAATAGGCTGAGAGCTATGTCCCTATAACTTCTACCCATTGGATTTAGTTCTGATTTTTTTTTTGGGGGGGTGGGGTGGGGTGGGGAACAAAGACTAAATCTGCTTACTTTTCTATATACCATTCTTCTTAATGTCTGAAGAGAACTGTTATGAATGACTTCAAATGTTTTTCCCCTACACCCAAACACTATCTCCTACTACAGTGGATCTTTGTCATCTTGGGATATCCCCTATGAAGATGCTGTGTTATGCCAATATTCCAGATATTAGCACCAATAGGAGGGAAATAACAGTATACAACAAGATCCCATTTTAATAAGAATTTCATTTCTTTGAGATTTCATTGGAGTCTGCTATTGCTATTATTTCTCTTGTTGGGTCAGATGGTATTGAATCATACAAAGAACGGCATCAGCTTTTCATGGCATTCTACCTGTTACAGAAACAGTTTTGGTGTACTCTTTTCCTTTAAATATTTCACCAGATATCAAGTGTCTGTTAATTCAGTATCATATTGACTATTTTCCTCTTTTAAAATTAACTTCATCTGTAGAAGTGAGGTTTATAGCAAATCCTCTTAATATGTTAGATAGTATCCAAAAATTTAGTGAGAGCAGGTCTTGTGAGTCATTCAGGGCATATTGCCTGAAAAAATTTCTCTATTCTGACAGAGTCAGAGTCCCAGAGGGCTATCCGGCCTATGTCAAATGGCCTAAAGAACAACCTGAACTTGCTGTATTTTTCAGGAGTATTTGGGAGAGAACCAAAAGTCATCATTTATTACATGAAACTATATTTGGCATTTTGGGAATTTGTCAACTTGTTTGAAGGAGATATGTTAACTGTTTACCTCACATTGATTGCTTTTGAGAGAACTGGCATCTATTCTAACTTATGAGATATTATAAACTAGTTAAGTTTGTTAAAGATTTACAACTATAACATTTAGAATCTGTTCCTCATAACCTAGTATTTGATTGCATAATGTCTGTTACCATATATTCTCTAGATGTTTTATGTGTCCAAGTTTTCTCTTGCCAACTGTTTTGTAAGATTTGAAACCAATCTTCATGTCTTCTATTTCCTGTGTGTGCTTGTGCATTTTCCTTATAGTATCTAGTACAGTAAGCATTTAATAATTATTTCTTAACTAGAAAAGATCTGTATGTGGGCTGGGTAATTTGATTGTATTCTAATTTCCTTATTTGTGTGATTAACCCCCCGTAACTTTCTAGGAAGACTTCAGTAACATGGAACTGGAAGGAAGTTTAGATGAATTAGCAAAGCCAGGATTCAGTGCTGAAGAGAAGGGGGAAAAAAAAAAATCGGGAAAGATTCCTTTGCTGCTGTTCAGATGTCAGTGCACTTATGGAGGTTTAAGGTTCTAAACATATCTATAACATGTTCTTTGTGGACCATTGACATTGTTGACAAATTAGGCCAAGTGCTCCCCCAAGTCAAGATTTGCATGTTTACTTTGAGAGATTTATTACTCCTCCTGGCAAATGTTCTTCCTTCTCTCCTGCAAGAAACATGAAATTTGTGTCCAGTCATGAAGATTTTATATTAACCTATTTTTCAGCCTTTACTGAAGAAAATCCTTTTTTCTGATGTTCCTGCTTCAATAGGCTAAAAAATGACAGTCTCTTTATTCTGATTCTTCTAAGCCTGCTACTCAGCATTTCTCAAATTATTTGAGATTTTGTTGTTCTTCATGGTAGAAGATGAAATCTTAGGCTCTGTCTCTCTTCATAAGTTATCACTATTCTAAAATGCCACTGAGATTTCACTAGACTGGATATTAAGAAATAAGTACTCTAACTTATTTTCCACGTCTTAAAACCATAATAGTAGTATGTGCGTGAAAGGGAAACTAACTCTTTTTTTTTTTTTTTTTTTTTTAAGTTTTGGGGTCTTAAATTCCTGTTTTAAGAAACCAATTTGCAGAAAAACTTTTACTATTGTAAAATTCATATAACATAAAATTTGTCATTTGAAGTGTAAGATTCAGTGGCATCAATTATACTCATAATATAGTACATCCATTACTATTATTTGTTTCCAAAACTTTTTCATTACCCCAAATAGCAACTCTTCTAAAGATATCTTAAAGTGAATTTTACAGTAAATTTAGCTTGCTGGACCATCTGTATGTTGATTGTTAGAGTGGACAAACATGTCAAATCAGATGTGCCATTAATCAGTGAGTCATTAATGTATCCAGACTTTAATTAGTTATATTAATTGAAAAGCGATGAATATGTGTAGTAAATAAAATGTTCAAGCAGCATAACATTTCATGTAATGAATGTAGTTGTTTCTCTCCCCAGACTCTCGATCAAGCTTTCAAGAAACAACTACCCATAAAAGATTGTTTTTAACTTCCCTCAAATTTCTGTTTAATATAATTTTATAAGACTGTGTGCCTGTATTGTTTATATCATTTAATTTTCTTTTATGAAGTACATACACTCTTTTAGCAAAAAGTCTTGAAGATCATTTCATTTCAGCACATAATATCCACTTCATTTTTTAAAACTGCATAGAGTTTCATTATATAGATGTTTCATAATTTATCACCTCCTGATTTGTGGACATTTAGATGTATGTGTATATATGTACACATGTGCTGTGTATGTACTTGTGTGTGTGTGCTGGTAATCTTAAATATTCAGTTTCTTAGTGCATGAATTGCCAAATATATTGGATTGACCATTTGTGAATCTGATCTTTTTCTTGATATTTGACAGTTATACCAGTTGGAAATTAGATCCCAGTATTTATGAAAATTTACTCTGCACCCAGTACTAAGCTACACACTACTGTATATACAAAAAAGTTGTAAGACAAAGTTCCTGCCCACATATGTTTTACTTGATAGTTTAGAAGACCAAGAACAGACTTACACACATATAATGTTTAAATAATGGTATCAGATTGGACACACTGGAAAAGGGGGTCCAATTTGAGCTCACTGAGATGCTAACCATAAATAAGGATACTCCCAGAATGACAGCAGGCTGGGTTTGTAGGACAACAGTAGTGACACTTCCCATTGAAATAAAGTCCACATTGGCAACTTGACCTGCTTTTCTGGGTCATCTGAGGTTTAACTTAAACCCAATTTGAAGATTGTGGACAAATTTTGAAGACCACAAGACTGCTTTTCTCACAAAGATCTTTATAAGAATCAATCGAATCTGAAAAGAATAAAAACTTCAAAATGAAATAACATTTATTTATGCTAAAGACATTTTTTTAAAGCTTTTATTATGAATTGATTGATAGTTTACAGGAAAGATCATCAGTTTTATACTCAACCAATTGTATTTTGTTTCATTGCAATGATTACAATCCCCTCTATGCACCATTAGTTAATGGTATTTGCCATTATTCCCTCTTTTTTTATTTACTTACAAAAAGCACACAGAAAATATATCTTCATTTAAATGACCAAAGGGCACATTTAAAAAGCCTGCCTCCTGTCCACCTACACACGACCTCCCATAGGTCTAGAGTCCTCAGCTGCTCTGGCTCTCTATGTCATCACCGCTGCTTCTGTCTCTGTTATCACTGAAAGGGAAAAAACAACCCCGGTGCCGCTCATCAACCACACCTCTCACCAAATGGACCATCTAGAGACTTTTATTCAGGGTAAGGAAGGTAACCTCTGCCGGAGAGAGAAGGCAGGAGGCAGAAGGAAGAGAGGAAGAAGAAGAAGAGCAGAGAGAGAAGAGGGCAGAAATAAGAGGAAGAGGAGAAGAGAGAGTCATCGGGAAGGGAGGGGATTTATATAGGTTCAACAGGAAGGGAGTGGTCATTGCTAGGGTGATTTAGCTCTGGACTATCAAAAGCCATGTTGTCCTTTAAACTACGCACCTTGTAGCTTAGGGCGGGGAAACAGACAAAATGGAGTTGGAAGGAGGGGAGAGGGAAGAACCGGAAGGTATTGTAACATTTCCCCCTCTCTGATTAAATAAGAAAAATGAATGGCTGTCTCTATGATCCATGGGAGAAGGGATGAAGGTCATTTTTCTGTAGCTACTGCCTGCTGGCCTTGGGGCGACGAGGCTGTCTTTGGTCTTTTGGCTTGGACCACGGGTCGGTGATGGCTTTGTCATTGTTGGTGTTGTCAGTAGCCATTGGGCTCTTCAATGGGATACCAAGAAGTAATGGAACCAGGTCAGCAACTGGACTGGGCTTAGGACCACAGCTCTAGGTCTTCGGAACCTGCGATCGAACAAAACGAAGAACACAAGGGGAAACTGCCAGTAAAGTAACTAATAGTGGGGTTAGAAAGGAAAGCAGGGAATTAAATAGAGGATTATGGAACCAACTAGTAAAACCTCCATTAATGGGAAATGCTTACAGTTCCAGTAGCTATGCCTGCCCCAATACCTAGCACTGCTACCAGGGGTAGGATTGCTACTTGGATTGCCCTCTTTTTCCGAAACGATGCCGAGCATTAGTTAGGAGGGGATGATGGTTCGAATCTTCCAGCAGGGCTGTGGAAGGGCTTAACCCTTGAGACGTGGAACCAGCTCGTGAGACCCTCTAACTTAACTGCTGTAGGGGTGGTTAAAATTACTTTATGTGGACCAATCCACTTGGGTTTCAAGGGTTCTTTTGGTAGGCTCGGAGGGGCAATTAGGACCATGTC
>NW_006408677.1:6404595-6407169 GCF_000296735.1 Chrysochloris asiatica | reverse complement strand
ATTAAATTAATACATGTAATAATATTAAGATGAAAGCAATTTGCCATTAACTGCCAGTGGCCTCATTTGTTACAGTCGGGCCTATAGGGCCTCGAACCTCTGACCAGTCTTACACGGTCCGCAACAGGGTCCCACTCTCCGCTCTTCTTCGTTGATGGTCCTAGGGACCTCCGCTCCTAGACTGGAAAGTTAATCACTCCCCTCCTTGCTATAAAACGTATACCTTTACATTTCTAACCCTCACAATCAGTCCTGATAACAATTATTCACTATTGTATCACAAGAGACTCATCCGCATTTCATTTCATCAGCCTTGCCTAGACAGAATGGATACTACTCACTGGAGATTCTACCTTTCTCCAGGCCTTCTGGATCTAGGTTCCCTCTTGAAAGTTTGTAAGCCAGTCACTTCTTGCCTTTGTAGGCCCCCCCCCCACCCCATTTTGGGTAGCAATGTCCGAATTGCCCTTCCCTGTCTACTCTGTGTATGGAGGGGGTGGGAATAATTCTTGCTGTAAGGCTTTGAAGCTACTACATACATAGGTGTAGGTCAAGATCATCAAATTGTATCAGAATACTATTTTTTTTTACTCCTCTTTCTTCTTCTGGTTAAGCTCTTATCATCCAGTCATTTAATCCAGGTTAAGTGGGTATTATCTGCAAGTGTGGGTGTTCTTGTGCATATGCTCTCTCTTCTTATCAGCTGGACGCTTCACTCTCCACTCTTGTCCTCTGTGGCTATGTCACTGACTCTGGGCCCAAGAGTCCCCAGGTCTTGCCACACTGCTGGCCAACCAGGTCTTCACCCGGGTTCACAGGAGTCTATTGAACATTGTAGGGCTTAGCTTGCCGCTTCATTGCTGTTTTTCCCTCATTTCCCTTTATCAGTGACAAGCATGGTCACCAACCCATTGAGTCTTAGTCTTAGAAGAGGGTTTGCACTGAGGGGACATAACCACTTGCCTTGATGTTTCCTGGGCAAGTAACTTGCTTGTTCTTGTAGTAACAGTCCATCTACCCATGTTGTTTTATATTTTTCCTGTAGGTCTTTCTTTCAAGAAGTACCTTCTGTTCTAGCTGTTCCAGACTGGACTGATTGTCTTTTCAAGTGGGAATTTCCCATCTCTGTATATCTGGATGTGGTCCAGGCTTCCACCTATAGTCTTATGTATTGCAGAAGCTCTGCAGGAAGCCTCCTTCACTGGGCACATTGTAGCCCCATTTTAGGTATTCCGATCAGTTATAGGCAGAAGACGGACTTACAGGCTTTCTATGGTGATGTTTCTGGCTATTCCTTTCTCTCCCCCTCCAGAGTCTATGTTATAATATAATGCAAGGAAAACCAAGATTCAAGAGACAGCCAAGCATCTTAACATTATTCCCCCCCCCTTTCCCCCATTCCAACTATGTCTCAATCTCTGTATCCCAGAGCCCTATTTTTCCAAGGTTGTGCATACATCATTATTTACCTCTGTCCCACTTAGCCCATTGAGACTTGCCTAATGGTTCTCCCATCTGCTTTGTTCTTCCATTCCCCTCTCCCTTCTTATTTATTGCCCCCCTCCCCTGCACCCAAACTATCCTCTGTCTAATCCCTGCCCTGCGCTCCACCTTCCCCTCCCTCCCCTCACCCACCACCAACATCCCAGCAATCAACAAAAAGTCTCCCTCACCCCCCTTTAGTATGGGTTCTTTTTCTTAGTCTTGTACAGTAGTGGTCCTATGCAGTATTTCTCTTTTTGTGACTGAGTAATTTCACTCAACATAATGTCCTCAAGGTTCAAGCTTGCAGCTTCCTTGTTTATCCATTCTTCAGTTGATGGGCACTTTGGCTGCCTCCATCTTTTTACTATTGTAAATAGTACTGCTTTGAACATTGGTGTGCATATATCTTCTCATGTTGTGGCTCATATTTCTTCTGGGTAAATACCAAGTAGAGGAATTGCTGGATCATATTTTCAACCTTCTGAGGAAATGCCATATTGCTTTCCAGAGAGGTTGGACCATTTTGCAGTCCCACCAGCAATGCAGGAATGTCCTAGTCTCTCCACATCCCCTCCTGCATTTATTGTTCTCTACATTTTTTAACTTTGCTGTTATTGTTGGTGTGAGATGATATCTCATTGTTGTTTTCATTTGCATCTCTCTAAAGGAGCTCTGGTAGCCTAGTGGTTACAAATCGGGCTGTGAACCGCAAGGTCAGCAGTTCGAAACTACCAGCTGCTCCACAGAAGAAAGATGAGGCGTTCTGCTCCCGTAAAGATCAACAGCCTCAGAAACCCTGTGCAGGGTCGTTATGAGTCGGAATCGACTCCACGGCATATAACAACAACTACAATGCTTAGTAATCGTGAACATTTCTTCATATGTTTGTTGGCTGCCCGGATCTCTTCTTAGTGAAGTGTCTGTTCATGTCCTGTGACCAATTTTAATTGGGTTATTTGTCTTTTTCTTGTAGAGGTGTTGCAGTTTCCTGTATATTTTAGAAATGAGTCCCTTGTCTGATGTGTCATTGCAAAAGATTTTTTCCCATTCTGTGGGTTCCCTTTTTACTCTTCTGGTGAAGTCTTTTGA
>NW_006408677.1:6380627-6402272 GCF_000296735.1 Chrysochloris asiatica | reverse complement strand
GAAGAGCGGATGCTTCAGATTTTAGTACTGGAGGTAGGAAAGGGCGTCTATACATTAGTTCAAAAGGAGAAATTTGGAGAGGTGCTTTAGGCAAAGATCTGAGGCATAACAAGGCTAAGGGGAGAAGCAAGACCCAGACAGCACGAAGTTCTAGGGTTAACTTAATAAGGACAGCTTTGATTGGCCTGTGGGTTCGCTCCACCTTCCCTGATGATTAAGGGTGAAAGGGGATGTGGAGGTTCCAAGAAATTCCCAATAATTTAGCCAGTCCTTGGGTTATGTGGGAAGTGAATTTGGGGCCATTGTCCAACTGGAGAGAAGTAGGGAGCTCAAAGCGGAGAATAATTTTCTTGAAAAGGAAAGCAGAGACTGTGGAGGCTCGCTTGTTTGTGGTAGGAAAAGCCTCAACCCACCCAGAAAAGGTGTCAACTAGAAGTAAAAGATATTTGTACCTTTTAACTTTGGGCATGTGGGTGAAGTCTATTTGCCAATCCAGGCCGGGGAGCAGTCCCCTGGCTTGGTGTGTAGGGAAAGGGGTGGGTTTAGAAGATGGATTTGTCTTTTGGCAAATTTTGCAGGTAGAGGAAAGATGTTGTAAAAATTGCTTAAGGCATATTTGGAAACTATATGAACCGTGAGTCTTTTTTCCAAAGCTAAGGTAAAGGCCCGTGTGAGGGCAATCAGCTCTACTTGTTGATTAGTTATTTGAGGAGGGAGGGAGTCCCGGTCAATGACTTCACTTTCAGATACAATGGCATAGCCTGCCTGCTTGATTTTATCTTGGGAGAAAGAACTACCATCAGTATACCAAACTAGGTTGGGGGAGGAAAGACGTCCTTCCTGGATGTGCGAGTCATGTGGCAAGAAGACTTCTAAGGCTTCTAAGCAATTGTGAATCGGTTCCTGGTCTGGCACAGGGAGTAGGGTTGAAGGATTAAGGACCGGGCACAACTGGAAGGTTAATGAGGGATCATGGAGGAGTGAGGTTTGAAGCGAAAGAATCCTGCAAGGTGGTAAATCCTGTAGGTTTTTATAGTTTAACAAATCAGCAATAGCATGATGGGAGAAGACAATAGTTGAGGCTCCAAAAGTTAATTTTTTTGATTCTTGGATTAAAACGGAAGTTGCAGCTAAACTCCACAAGCAAGAGGCCCATCCTCGGACGGTAGGATCCAGTTTTTTTTTTTATAAATAAGCTACTGGAGCAAATGTAGGGCCTAATTGGTGGCCTAAAACTCCTAGTGCAAACCCTTTATTTTCAGACACATAAAGATAAAAGGAGCTCTGGTAGTGTAGTGGTTATGAATCGGGTTGTGAACTGCAAGGTCAGCAGTTTGAAACTACCAGCTGCTCCGCAGGAGAAAGATTAGGCTTTCTGCTCCCGTAAAAATTGACAGCCTCGGAAACCCTGTTCAGGGTCGCTATGGGTCGGATCCGACTCGATGGCACTTAACAACAAACAACAAAGATAAAAGGGACGGGTGCGATCTTTTAAATCAAGGACTGAGAAATGTGTGGTGCTAGAAGGAATGGAAGACAAAAGAGTGTAAGGATTGGGGACTACTGGATGAACTGAGACTACATCTGCATTAATAGGCCAAAGGTCTTGAACTAGGCAGTAGGCCCCATTGGGTTTTTTTTTTTTTTTTTTTTTACTGCCAGGATGAGGGTATTGTAGGGGGAATTAGTTGGTTTAGAAATCCTTTTTTAAGTAATTCTTTAACAATTGGCTGTAATCTCAAAAGATTAGACTGTAGGAGAGGGTATTGTGCTTGGGCTGGGAAATGGGTGGGGTTCTTGAGGAGGATTTTGACTGGAGGGCATTTGGCTATTGAAGGGGAATGTTTGTCCCAAACTTTAGGATTCACAAGGTCAGGACTGATGGGTCACGGGGAAGGAGGGGCTTGAGGTTCAATAGCCTTCAATAGTAAGAGGCAAAAGGAAGATGTTGGAGTGCTGGAGAGGCCCTGAAAGTCAAACTTGAGGGAGGTTCCTAGCTTAGATAAGATGTCCCGCCCTAATAAAGGTATGGGGCAAGAGGGAAGGACTAAAAAAGGAATGCAAAACATTTAAAATTGCCAATTTTGCATAAAAGGAAGAGAGTTTGCCAAGGGCGTTGTACTTGACCTTCTACCCCAACAATAGACGTCCCTCACAGGGAGGTGGATCCCCGGAATTCCTGTAATACAGAAAAACTAGCATCAGTATAGAGTAAAAAGGCGATCATCCTACCTGCCATGGTGAAAGTTACCCTGAGCTCCTGGGCGGTGATACATGTTGGGCCAGACAGACCAGGGCCTCCTCATAGGTCTTCTGCCGCTAGACCAATAAGGTCGATTGAGGGGACGAGGGGGCCGGTGACCAGATGGAAGGTAGATGCCAAGGGGCAGTCGAAACCCCAATGTCCCTTCTGCTTGCATTTGAGGCAGGGCCTGGTGGGAGGTTTGGGATTTGGGCATTCTTTGGCCCAATGTCCATCCTGGTTGCACCGGAAGCACGGTCCCAGAGGCTTTGCAGGTTTTCCACTTACACATGGTGGCAAGGTGGGGTTGATGGCCTGAGCTAATACCTGGTACTTTTTTACAGCCCTTGCGTCATCTCGGCCATTGTAGGCTTTAAATGCAATAGCGAGAGCCTCTGCTTGAGGGTTTAGGGGACCCCTTTCTAGCCTCTTAAGCTTAATTTTGATGTCGGGGTAGCTCTGATAGAAAAAATGCACCATAATTAACCTTTGGCTATCGGAAGAGTCTGGATCGAGATTAGTATATTGCCTCAAGCCGTCAGTAAGCCTCTGGAGAAATGCGGAAGGATTTTCATTCTTGTCTTGGGTAATTTCACCAAGTTTGTCATAATTAACTGCTTTCATGGCTGCCTTGCACAGCCCATGAAGTATACAATTAATATACCTATCTCTGAAGAGCAGAGATGTCAGCTTGAGGACTAGGGTGCGCCTGACCCAGGCCATTGTGTTTTCAATAGCCTCATATGGATGCAAAAGCTGGACAGTGAATAAGGAGGATCGTAGAAGAATTGATGCCTTTGAGTTGTGGTGTTGGAGGAGAATACTGAGGGTGCCATGGACTGCCAAAAGAACCAATAGATCTGTTTTGGAAGAAGTGCAGCCAGAGTGCTCCTTGGAGGCCAGGATGGCTAAGCTTCGTCTCTCCTACTTTGGACATGTAGTCCGGAGGAAACAATCGTTGGAGAAGGATGTCATGCTGGGTAGTGTGGAGGGTCAGAGAAAAAGAGGAAGACCTCCAACGAGATGGATCGGCCAGGTGGCATCATTGATGGACTCGGGGGTGGCAGCGGTGGTGAGGTTGGCCCAGGATCGAGCATTGTTTCGTTCTGCTGTGCATGGGGTCGCTATGAGTCGGTTCCGACTCGATGGCACCTGACAACAACAACAATCTCGGTTGACAATACCTGCCTGGGTGTTATAGTTCCACCCGGGGTCCCTGTCAGGGACGGCTTCCGCTCCTGCTGGGTGATTGTTATTGGTGAGGTGTTCCTGGTGTGCATGAGCAGGGGCCTGTTCCAGCACTCACCTACCCTCCTCAGGGGTTAAAGAGTTAGTTAAAACAATAAAAATATCATGATAAGTTAGTTGGTAAGACTGTGTTAGAAATGGAAACTGCTTAATAAAAGTTGCAGAATTTGAGGTAAAAGACCTAAGTCTAGATTGAATTAAAGCTAACTCTACCATTGGAAAAGGGGTATGGACTCAGACAATTCCTTCTGCCCCAGCCACTTCCCGCAAGGGTGCTATTATATGACTGGACTGAGAAAACTTAGGGTCCATTAACATTCAAGATTTGGAACAAGTACAAGGGGGCACATACGGAGGAGAAGAGGTGGGAGAAGAAGAAAAGGATGGTCCTGGGGACCCAGAGAAGGTGAAAGAGGGACCAAAGCGGAGGGTGGAGGTGCACTTGGGGCTTTTTGACAGGGAGGGGTTCATCAGCTGGTTCAAATTGGCTGATGGAGTCGAGAGGACAAGCAATGGAACTCTTTGATAGGGAGAAGGTTCCAGCTGGGTCAAATTGATAGGGAGAAGTTTCCAGCTGGGTCAAATTGGCTGATGGATTACAAGCAATGGAACAAAGAGAAAGTCAAAGGTAGGAAAAGCCCTGGATATAAGGGGTCTCTGACCATTTTCCCTGGTGCTCACAAAGTTACATAGCTCTTGGATTAGACCTGATTTGAATGAGCCATTAGGCGGCCAGGTATTTTGATTGTCTAATTTGTATTGAGGCTAAATTCGAGTAGATAGACTGTTAGACGCTTAGCTTCAAGGTCTACGCCCTCGAAGTTTCAGAGTAAACACCCTAGGGGGGCTCTTGAGGTTCCCACCTCAGACCTGGTCTGAGGTGTGGGGACCCAAGCTCCCGATGGCAGAACAAGTCCCGGACTTGTTCTGGTGAGTTCTGAACTCACAATCTGCCGTATGGGGGACCCAAACCCATAGCAACCAGGAATAAGACAGTGAACAGTGCCTGGAACCTAAGACGTCTCTTGAGGTTTAGACAGTGCTCGCACCTCAGACCTGGTCTGAGAAACGGAGACCCAGGCTCCCAGTGGAGGTGTCCCTGCCACAAGGAGGGGGTCTGTAAACGGAGAGGCCGCACCACCCTCTGAGGCGTCCCTCCAGTGGGCGGGGGGGTGGAACGGACAAGTCCCGGACTTGTTCCGGTGAGTTCCGAACTCACTATGGAAGACACAGAACCTGGCACCCGGTCTGTGTCCCAGAGTCTTATGTCCTGGTTACCGGGGTCCAAATCTCCATACCCAGGGCAGCCATAAAAGGGGACTTACCCAAGCCAGAGGGCTAAAGAATTAACTCCTGCTGGTGATGGATGCTGAGAAGGCGTCAGGGAAGATGATCGCGGATGCTGGGAGGGCATGTTGGAATGAGTGGGTTAGGGCGCCGAGAGAATTGGGGTCCTGGGCCTTCCAATGTTAAATTGGGGGCCTCAACCATCCCACTTCTGACACCAATGAAAGGGAAAAAACAACCCCAGTGCCGCTCATCAACTACACCTCTCACCAAATGGACCATCTAGAGACTTTTATTCAGGGTGAGGAAGGTAACTTCTGCCAGAGAGAAGGCAGGAGGCAGAAGGGAAGTGAGGAAGAAGAAGAAGAGCAGAGAGAGAAGAGGGCAGAAATAAGAGGAAGAGGAGAAGAGAGAGTCATTGGGAAGGGAGGGGATTTATATAGGTTCAACAGGAAGGGAGTGGTCATTGCTAGGGTGATTTAGCTCTGGCCTATCAAAAGCCATGTTGTCCTTTAAACTACGCACCTTGTAGCTTAGGGTGGGGAAACTGACAAAATGGAGTTGGAGGGAGGGGAGAGGGAAGAACCGGAAGGTATTGTAACATTGTAACAATCACTACATCACTGGTTAGGATCCTGTGCTCCATTCATGCTTTTCCTTCTTGATTGTCCTAGGATTGTCATGGAATGAAAGATTAACTAGTCTTCTATTTTTGTTACACATCTAATTTTACAGTTGTGAGAATTGCAATTATTCATGATAACAATTATTCACTATTAAATCAAAAGAGTCCTATCCCCATCCTCCCCAATCCCCTTTCACCAGACCTATCTATACAAGAGGAAAACTAATCAGTGGAAATTCTACCCTACCCCCCCTTACGCTGAAACTAAGCACATTCTTGAAAACTTGTAAGTCAGGAACTTCATGCCTTTATAGCTCCCCATTTTTGGTAGCCAATGTCTAAGTTGCCCATCCCTATCAACCCTGCATACAGAAGGAATAGATTTGATCCTTGATGTGAAGACTCCTTCCTTCTCTGTTGGAATTTTGAGCAACTATGTCCATAAGCAAAGATCAAGTTCATCAAATTGTAGCAATTTACACTTGCTTCCTGTATCACACTTCTTTGTCTTCCCCTAGTTGACTTCTGATTAGTAAGCCATGTAAGCTAGGTCAAATGGGTACTGTCTGCAAGTTTAGGTGTTTTTGCACACTTCCCATTTCAGATACACTTGACACTTCACTCTTAGTTCTAACTCCCAGTGGCTAGGTCAGTGTCCTTGAGCTCAGAAGTTCCCAAGTCTCCCTAAACTATGGGCCAACTAGCCCTACCTCTTCTATCTCTGATCTCAAAGTCAATGGTTGTTTATGGAACATGATTGAACGCAACCCATGTCTTCATTGCTTCCTTTCCCCTACTTCCATTCACAAGTAGACCAAGGCAGTCACCAGTGAGCTTTTAATCCTGCTTATGTGTTCCCTTTGAGTGCCAGTCTTAGAAGGGGGTTTGTCCTGATGGGTTGACTTTTCTTGCCTTGATGGCTCCAAGGCAAACAAGGAATAGCTTGCTTGTTCTTATAACAGCCAAGTGGTCTGCTTTTTTTTTTTTTTCCCCCTGCTGGTCTTTATTTTAGGAAGTATCTTCTGTTCCTCCAGTACCTCCAGGTTGGTCTGCATGTCCTTCCTTTCAAGTGGGAATGTCCTACTTCAGAAGGTTCTGGATGGGACTCGGGATTCTATGTAAGGCCCCATACTCTACAAAGGCTTAACAAGAAGCCTATTTCACTGGGATAATTCTAGTACCCCTTTTTAGTACCAATTCATTATAGTTTGAGGACAGGATTACAAGCATTCTGTAATCATAGTTTCCAATATCCTTTTCTTTTCTACTTAAATGTCTATTTTACAATAGTTGTTGTTGTTGTTAAGTGCCGTCGAGTCGGTTCCGACCCATAGCGACCCTGTACAGGGTTTCCGAGGGTGTATATAGTAGGCAAGAAAAAAACAATAAACACAAGACAGTCAAGCCCCTTAACATTATTTCCCCTTTTTTACTCATTCAGACTATGCCTAAATCCCTGTATCACAGAGCCCTGTTTTTCCAAGGTTGTGTATATATTGGATTTAGTCCATGTGTGCAAACCACCCTAAGTCTTCCCCTATCTTCCATGTTATTCCACCCCTTCTTGTGTATTGCTCTCCCCTTTCTTGTATATTGGTCTCCCCATCACTTGAGCTATGATGTGTCTATCCCCTAACCTATAACTTACTGTCCCCTTCTTCTTACCCCTGGTAATCATCAAAGATTTTTTTCTTTTAGTATGGAAATATTTTCTTAAGCTTTTACAACAATAGTCTTATGCAATAGTTTCCCTTTTGTGACTGTCTAATTTCACTCAGCATAATGTTCTCAAGGTTCATCCATGTTATGAGGCATTTTGGTGCTTCATTATTATTCTTCAAGGTAGCGTAGTATTCCATTGTATGTATGTACCAAAGGTTGTTTATCCATTCTTTCATTGATCGGCACTTAGGCTGTCTCCATCTTTTTGCCATTGTGTACTGAGTGCTGTTATGAACACTGGTGTGCATATATCTACTCATGCTCTGGCTCATATTTCTTGTGGATATATACCAAGTAGAGGAATTACTGTGTCATATTGTATTTTGCTGTAGAGGGACATCATGTTTGATAAGGTGGATGGTCAGAGAATAAAAGGAAGACCCCCAGTGAGATGGATTGGCCAAGGGCAGTATCAATGGACTCAAGGATGGAAACACTAGTGAAGTTGGCCCAGGATCGGGCAGTGTTTCCCTCTGCTGTATATAAGGTCACTATGAGTTGGTACCGACTTGATGGCACCTAACAACAACAACAATGTATTTCTATTTCCAACTTTCTGAGGAAGTGCCATACCATTTGCCAGTGTGTTTGAAACATTATAGTCCCACTAGCAATATAGGAGTGTCCCACACCCTTGGCAGAATTTATTGTCCTCTGCTTTTTTTTTTTTTTTTAACTTTGTTGTTATTGCTGATGTGAGATGACATCTCACTGTTTTGAATTTCATCTCTCTAAGGCTAATGATAATGACCATTTCTATATGTGTTTTTTGACTGCCCAACTATCTTCTTTGTATATAAGGACATTTTATCTTCAGATAAACTGAAAACATATGAGATTATCTCCACTGTGTAGATGTAGTTTGAATTCATTTTCAAAATAGCATCTTCTATTTGTTTCACTGACAACTTCTGACCAGGAAAAAAAAAAAGGTCCTCATTTAAGAGAAACAAAGAAGAAGAAATAATACGAGAGAATTTTAGCAATTAGTTGGGTGCTATATCTTAGAGACTTGGGGTTAGGTGTATATTCTTGAGTTTTAAAATATTGTACATCGAAACTGAGAGAGCAAAGCTTTGAGAGAAGACAGGAATTGCCATTTTCACTTTATGTAGGATACTATGTTGTATTTTAGGAACTTTGATGTTGTAGGGGTTATGAGTTGGGCTGCTAACTTCAAAAACAGCTGTTCAAAACTACCAGCTGATCCACAGGTGAAAGATGAGTCTTTCTGCTCCTGCAAAGATTTACAGCCCCGGAAATGCTGTGCAGGGTTGCTATGAGTCAGAACTGACCCCATGGCATATAACCACCACTACCACCACTATGATTTATTTATGTTCTTTAGCTTATATATCCAAAGGAGGAAACCAGGAACCTTTGGAAATGAAGGAGGTATAGATTCAATCCAAAGTTTTAGTGGGTAAGACTTAAATGATTCTGCCTTTTTTTTTTTTTTTAATTTAAGGTTTTTATTGTGGATTGAGTGAAAGTTTACAGGGCACATCATCAGTTTCACATTCAACAATTCATATAACTTGTTTCATTACATTGATTATAATCCCCCCCATATACCATCAGTTAAAAGTATTTCTCTTTATCCCCTTTTGAGCTTTTTAAAAAACACACAAACAAAAAAACCCACTCAGGCATATATAATAATTTACATCTCTGAAGGGCACATTCTGCAAGTCTGCTCCTGGCCACCAGTTCTTAGTCCTTCTCTTCTTAGTTGATGAATCTAGAGTCCTCAGCCACTCCCCCTCTCCATGCCCCCATCTCTGCCTCCATCTCTGGCACTGCTGCTTCTCTGGATAAGGTCCCGCACCTATTTGTGCATTCCTCTCTTCATGGTCTTAGGGTCCTCCGTTTCTGGACTGTAAGCTCAACCACTCCCCTTTTTTGGTTACAAAACTTCTACCTTTACAAGTGTGACAGTCACGATTAGTCATGATAACAGTTATTCACTATTGAATCTTACGAATTTTATCCCTATCTCTCCTTTCACCAGACCCATCTAGACAAGATGACAGCTATTCAATGGGGACTCTTTCTTTCCCCACACACTCTTAAGCTCCCTCTTGAAACCTTGTAAGCCAGTCACTTCATGCCTTTATTGCCCCCTCATTTTAGATAGCCAATGTCTAAGTTGTCCATCCCTATCTACCCTGTGCACAGAGCGAATAGCATTGATATTTGATTTGAAGACTCTTTCCCTCTCTGTTGGTATTTAGAGTAACT
Source organism: Chrysochloris asiatica (assembly GCF_000296735.1). NCBI lineage: Eukaryota > Metazoa > Chordata > Mammalia > Afrosoricida > Chrysochloridae > Chrysochloris > Chrysochloris asiatica. Next base: position 6,392,907 of record NW_006408677.1, on the reverse strand, counting down.
ACCGCTCTGAATATAGGTCAGGTTCATCATGAAGATGTATCTTCTGTCACTGTAGCTGTTCCAGTCTGCTTGTCCTGTTTAGTAGGAATGTCTCACCTAACAAGGTTGTGGATGGGACTCAGGATTCCACCTAAGGTCCTGTACTCTGTAATATCTTTGCACGAGACCTGTTTCACTGGGCGAGTTGTAGAACCCCTTTTAGGTATTCCAATCAGTTACAGGCTGAAGGCGGGCTTACAAGTTTTCTCTAATCATGTTTCCCAACATTCCTTCCTATCAAGTGTCTATTTTACAATAGTAGGCAAGGGAAACTAATATTCATAAGGATTTTAGTATTATTTACCTTCTTCAAGCTATACCTAGATCCCTGTATCCCAGAGCCCTGTTGTTCCAAGGTTGAGTATACATCACTATTTACCACTGCCCCAATAGTCCATGCAAACCTGTCTCAGTGTTCCCTATCTATCTTGTTCTTCTGCCTCCTTCCCACTTCTTGCATTGCCCTCCCCAACACCCAAAATAACCCCCCCACCCCAAACCCATTGTGGTTACCTTATATTACATTAGTTCTTCCCTCCATTTAAGATAGTCTATTTCATCCAGTAATCAACCTGACCTTCCCACCACCTGGATCTCTGTTCTTCTGTGTTTACATTTTTTCACATTGTAATTGTTTTGATCATAGACTGACCTCCCAGATCCTCTGTTCTTATAAATTTATTCTGTTCTTGACTCTTTCATTTTTCGACTGAGTTCAGGTTGATGCTGCCATGAACGTCATTCTGTAGTTGTTGTGTGTTCTTGTTGGTTCTCAGTCCATAGAACTTCCTTTAGGATGTTTTTCATAGCAGGGTTGACTTTGGCAAATTCTCTTCGCTTCTGCTTATCCTGGAATGTTTTGATTACACCATCGTATTTGATTGACAGCTTTGCTGGGTAGAGGATTCTTGAGTGACAGTTTTTTTCTTTCAGGGTTTTGTATATCTCTAGCCATTGCCTTCTTGCCTGCATGGTTTCTGTTGAGAAATCCGAGCTTAATCTGATTTGCTTGCCTTTGTATGTTATATTTCTCTTTTCCCTAGCGGCTTTCAAGATGCTGTCTTTATCTTTGATTTTGGAGAGCTTGATTATTATATGTCTTGGTGATTGTCTTTTAGGGTCTATCCATCCTGGGGTTCGTTGAGCTTCTTGAATGCTTATATTTTCACTTTTCATGATGTTAGGAAAATTTTCTTCCAGAAGCTCTTCAACTATCTCCTCTGCGGGCTTGTGTGATTGTTTCTGTTCTGGAATGCCAATAATTCTTATGTTATTCCTCTTCATGTTACCCAACATGAATCTTACGCCTTCTTTGTTGTTTTTTTTTTAAATCCTTTTTTGTGTTTGTTCTTCTATCTTAGTAGTGTTGAGAGATTTATCTTCTAGCTCACTAGTTCTAGCTTCTATCTCTTCAATTCTATTCCTTTACCCTTTCAATATATTTTCCATTTCTGATATTCTATTATTAATCATTTGGAATTGTTTCCAATGCTCTATCTATCTTGATTGTTCTTGTAGCACTTTCCTGAATTCTTCCTTATTTTTTCAACTGCATTGTATAGTGTTTTGATACCTTTTATAATCATTTTTAGGAATTCCTTCTCAGGCATTTCTAAAGCCTGCCCATCTTCCAGTATGACGTGTAGGTCTACTTCCAGCTCATTTGCCTAAGTCACTTTATCTCGTTTCTGGATATGTGCAGATATGATCATCTGCTTCTGTTTTTTGGGAATCTTCAAGGGTTATCTGTGGACTTAATACTTAGATGGGTATGTATTTTGGTATTTTTTTATGCTTTCTGAATGCCTCCAAGTAGATGTGATCAGGAAATGGGTTTCCCTTTTCACTCTTCTTCCTGAGAAGTTTCAAGATACTTTTTGGTCATTTTGATGTAATTTAGGATTTCATTTTCAGCCTATTTCCTCTTTTGTCTGCTTGTCCCACTCCACAATCCCCATTCAGGCCTTTTTTTCTAGTTGTAAACATTTCAGGACTGGCTGTGGCCATTTGGCTTTAATTGGAAACTATCTCTTTAAATTTTGAGGAGATCTGTGCACATGCATAGTAGAACCCTCCGAGGGTGGGGCTGGGGTGCCCAGTAGCTCAAGCACCCCTATAGTCACCAGAATGGAGGTGCGCAGACAGCAAGGGACCAATGTACAGATATCAAAAGAAAAGAATGTCCACACCTTTATCTCAGCACTTCTGGCAGGCATCTGTGGCTGCCCCAATCCTTCCCCCACTTGGTCTCACCCAAGATGGTGGCTCCTGAAGCAGCCTAGCGTCCCGGACTAGAAAGCAATAGATTTCTTGCCTTTGCCACAAATTCCTCAGCTGTGAGCCTTCCAACCTTCCAAGTATTCCTTTATATGTGGTTCAGAGTTCTGGGACCAGCCCCTGAGCCTGTTTGGTCAGGTATTCTGTGTTGTTGTTGGAGGAGCTCTTTACTACACGTCCACCTGATCTGCCATCTTGTTTGTTCTCACCATGATTCTGCCTTTTGCTAACAAAATCATTTGAGTCAAATAATATGGTGGTAAAAATTGATAAAATACATTTGAGGAACTATGCTGTGCTGGGTATTCAGAATTTTGGAAAATGTGTTGAATTCACTTCCTGTTTCAAAATCTAGGGCTTGATGATAACAGAATGAGTGAGCTGCTTTCAGAGATCTGTTGTTGTTAGGTGCCATCGAGTCGGTACCGACTCATAGTGACCCTATGCACAGCAGAACAAAACACTGCCTGATCCTGGGCCAGCCTCACTATTGTTGCCACGCTTGAGTGCATTTAGTTAAAATTAAAACAGTGAATAGAAAAGAATAAAAAGTGATCTCTGTAATCAATTTTATATATGGAATGTAAACATTAGTGAAATGTATTATTTCATTCATATAAATATTTCAGTCAATCATTTATTCATCACAGACACATAAACTCAAGCACTCAATACAGTACAAAATGGATCAGCTTCTCAAAATAATCTTGTTTCGTAAATATTCTCTTCAACAAATATTTCTTGAATAATATAAACGTGGTAGTTAGGCATTAAGGAAAATGTAACCCCAAGAAGAAATCCACTGATTTTAGAGTCAGGATACTTGTTTTCTAATCCCAGTTCTACCACTTACTAGTTATACAACCTACAGAAATTCGCTTTTTGTTTCAGACTTTAGATGATTTCTAAGGTGTGGGGCATTAGGATAAGCACTGGGCTACTAACCACAAGGTCATTGATTCAATCCCACCAGCCACTCCTTGAAACCCTATGAGTTGGAATCGTCTTGACAGCACACAAGAACAATAAGGTTCCTTTCAGTCATAATATGCATCAATCCAATGAGGAAAACACAGTCTTCCATGGAGTCCTGGTGTGGTGCAGTAGGATAAATACTGCTAACCACAAAGTTTGTGGTTCAAACTCACTGGCAACTCCTCAGAATCCCTATACAGGGCTGTTATGGGTTGCTATCATATTTATACTAATGCCTCGATGGGATGGCACTTAACAGCATCATGTTTATACTACTCAAGAAATATTTGTTAAATAAATAGAAAATTTGGGAAACCAGTACATTTTGGGGAAGCTGGTGCATTTTGTACTTCATTGTAGTCCTGGTGTGGCACTGTAGGACAAACACTGGACTGCAAAGTTGCTTTGAACTTCAAGGTTGGCAGTTCAAACTCACCAGCTGCTCCTCACTCAGAACCAACATAGATTACTATGAGTTATAACTAACTCAATGACACTTGAAAGCAAAAATGAAAACATAGGATTTAAAGATGTTACAGAAGTAGCTATGAGAGAAGGAAGAATGATATTGGTAATTTCAAGAAAGAGGTGCAAACAATTATGTAGCATTTCAAAGAAAAGAGTTATCATATCAATAGATTAAGTCTAATACCTTCATGGAGGGAGTGGCCTTGAGGGTTTAGACATTTGATATGCAAAAATAGGGATCATAGAAATGATTTTACTCCATTTGTAAACTTTCTATATCCTGGCTATTACCCAAGATTTGTTATTCACAAAGCCATGAAGCCAGAAGGCCAGCCCTTGAAGGTTTTTAATCAGTGTGTTTTTGAACTAAGTAGCCTGTGGGCCGAGATTAGGGTTATGGATTGTTGTTGTTGTTAAATGGCATCGAGTCAGTTGTGACTCATAGTGACCCTGTATAGAGTTTCTGATGAGCAGGTGGTGGGTTTGAACCATAAACTTTGTAGTTTGCAGTCCAGTGCTTATCCCACAGTGGCATGTAGATAATGGAATTTAATGGAGATGATGGATTCAGAGCATAGGGCGGGGTCATGGTATAGGAATTCACCAGTAGCAATTGCTCCTACATTTGTGTAACTCTTAACAATCTACAAAGTACTTTGATATCTCTTATCTCAGGAATGTGAGAGTCAGTATGACAGAAGAGTTAAGAGCCTGGCTTTGGACTCAAACAAGGCTAGGTTTATATTCCAGCTCTTGTAGCGTAGTGGTTACAAATCAGACTGTTAATCTCACAGTCAGCAGTTCAAAACTACCAGCTGTTCCACCAGAGAAAGATGAGGCTTTCTGCTCCCATAAAGATTTACAGCCTCGGAAACCCTGTACAGGGTTGCTATGCGTCAGAACCGACTCCGCGGCACATAACAACAACAAGCCATTTATCAAAGGTGTAGCCTTGGACAGTTCACTGGTCTATTATGCCACAATTTGTTCATTTGTAAAATGATATCAACTATGTCCCAAGATGGTTTTAAACTTTAAATGGGACAATTCGTATAATGTATTTAGCAAAGTGACTGACACATAGGAAGTACTCAAAAGGTAGCAGCTACAAGTTAATGTGTCAATTATTCTCCCCTTTTAACACAAAGCCAAAACTTTGGCTCTGAGAGTCCATCAATGACTAAAAATCTTTGCTCTTACTACTATACCAGTGATTCTTAAACTGAGTATTCAGGCCCACACCCTCTCCCCAGGGGGATCTATGAAGGTAATAATGAGAATCTATGATTCATTCTCAATATTTGAAAAGAACATAACTGAGAGCATTCATTTACTTGTGATAAATTATACAACCTGACTAAAATGTCAAGTTTCTTTGCTTTTGCCTGAAATTATATCAATTCATTTTTGTAATACTGGCTATCTCATGCTGATGGGAAACTGATTGGCAGCTATATGTGTTTCTGATGAGTAGAAACAGGGAAATAAGTTTTATATTATAAATATAGTTGATCTGGAAGATATATATTTTTTTTCAAAATGGGGGAATATGGAGGAAAAATAAAAAAATTACTTGTTGCTGAAAAGATTTCTAACCACTGCATTACTCTTTGCTTTCCCTCTGGCTCAGGAGGAATGGGACTTAAGAAGGGTGGAAAGACTGGAAGTTGTGCCTAGAGGGAATCTCAGGTTGAACTGCCTAAATGTAATTTTTCACATCTAAGGGCGCTTGAGATGAAGATAAGATCTGTGGTTTCTTCCTATGAGGAGGAGATGAGAAAACTATAGCCCAAAGAGGGGAAATAATTGACTATATTGAAAGAAGCAGCTTGTGGTAGAGCCACTATTTTAACCCAATCTCATCCCTCCCTTCCATAGGTCTCTCTTCCTTATTTCAAAGCAAATACAGCCATATTTGTCTCGAGTTTGTTACAAAATCAACAATGGAATTTCCTGAGACCTGATTTTAATACTCAACTGTTCTAGTCAAAGAGAGAAAACACTTGTTCGAGGATAACTGAAACAACAATTATAGATTTAGACAGCTAACATATACAAGACTGCTTTGTATTGATTGGTTTCTTTATTGACTTGACAGCCCAGATCACCATCTCCTGCTTTGAATCTCTATTGAGAATTTTCTGGTTCCTCCTTACTCTGTAGAGTTTAAACAAATGAAACAGGTACAGGGGGAAAGGAGGATGAATAATATTGGTTTATATCATTTATTTTTAGTACTGGTATGATGCTATAGGATAAACACTGGACTGCTAACTGCAAGGTCAGTGGTTCCAATCCATCAGCTGTTCCTCAGAAACTCTATACATTTGAAACTGACTCAATGGCACTTAACAATTATAACATCATTTACTTAGTTCCCACCATGTGGCAAGAACTTTATTCATGCAACTTCATTTTTTGATTACCTGCTGTAGGCCAGATACTATTCTAGAAATTGATATAGCAATGAACAAGACAGACAAAAGTCCCTACCCTCGTGGAGCTCTTATTTTATTGTTCTAAATGTTTCTATGTGGATTACTTCACAGTAATCCTGTAATGTAGGTACTGTTATTACCCTCAGTTTACAAACAATGAAGTGGAAACAGAGTTGGTCAGTTATTTGCTCAAAATCACACAGACTTGGAAGCTGAATCAAGATCTATTTGTGTAATCACAGAGGGTTCCCATGAGTTGGAACTGACTCCATGGCAAGTAACAACAACATTTTATCATACTAGATATTTTATTTCTGCTTTTATTTTCAACTCACTCTTCCCCTTGTAGAGAAATTCCTTTAAGTAGAGGTGTGGAAAACTTGCAGGTCAGGAAACCATAGATAGAAACGGAAATTGCACTCTGAAGCAAGATATACATAGGCTTGCCCACACATCAATAAGAGAATGTAGTGTGTAGAAGCTGTTTGATTTGAAGAGCTCAGATAGGAGACTTCTATTAAAAAAAACCCCACAAAAACTGATATATTATATACCAGGTATTTTGCCTTTTATATATTTTAATATATTTAATTCTTACAACAACTTTATAACATAGGCATTGCTATCATTATCATCACCATTATCTAGATGGGGAAACTAAGATACAAAGATGTTAGATAACTTGTTAAGATCCCCAAGTAATAAGAATCAGAATTGAGATTTAAACCTAGATCCTCAGTTTTCAGAATCTGTGTTCTTAAACCTTGGACAATATGTATAACTTAGTATATAATATCAAAATTAATTGATTATTTAAGATAATCCAGATTTGAGGAGATAATGGAATAAACTAGGACAGTAACATTGACAACCCTAAGAAGGGTATCAAGGAAACAGACATTTTAGAGAAAAAAGCTAAGCCTTAGATTTGAGTAGCAAGGAAAGTGATGGTACTATTTATAGAGATTATTCATTTTTAATCCAAAGATATCAAAGACTTGGGAGGGAAAATACTTAATTTTGTTTTCTGATATTCTGAGATTGAGTTGATGGTAAAATGTCCAAGTAGAAGGATCTCTTAAGCAGAAGAAATATGGGACTGAGGCTCAGATGTGGAAACTGCATCAGACACTGGAGGCAATAAATAAATCAATAAATAAAAGTGAGGGAAGATGATTGTGGATATCAAGAAAATTACAATATGTTCACATTTGTGATACGACTCAATCTCAGATTTAACTTGAATTGGGAAAGGTGTGCGACAGGGTTGTGTTCTTTCACCATTCTTGTTCACTATGTATGCTGAGCAAATAATACAAGAAGCTGGATTCTATGAAGGAAAACGTGGCGTCAGGATTGGAGGAAGACTTATTAACAACCTGAGATATGCAGATGATACAACCTTGCTTTCTGAAAGTGAAGAGGACTTAAAATATTTACTGATGAAGATCAAAGAGCACAGCCTTACGTATGGATTACAACTCAATGTAAAGAAAACAAAAATTCCTCACCACTGGACCAATAAACAGCATTCTTATCAATGGAGAAGAGATTGAGGTTGTCTAGGACTTCATTCTTCTTGGATCAACTATCAACACTCGCAGAAGCAGCAGTCAAGAGATCAGACAACGTATTGCATTGGGCAAATCTGCTGCACAGGAACTTTTTTAAGTATTGAAGAACAGAGATGTCAGCTTGAGGACTAAGGTGCGCCTGACCCAGGCCATTGTGTTTTCAATAGCCTCATATGGATGCGAGTGCTGGACAGTGAATAAGAAAGATCATAGAAGAATTGATGCCTTTGAGTTGTGGTGTTGGAGGAGAATACTGAAAGTGCCATGGACTGCCAAAAGAACCAATAGATCTGTTTTGGAAGAAGTGCAACCAGAGTGCTCCTTGGAGGCCAAGATGGCTAGGCTTCGTCTCTCATACTTTGGACACATTGTCCGAGAGAACGGTCTCTGGAGAAGGATGTCATGCTGAGTCAGAGAAAAAAAGGTAGACCCCCAACGAGATGGATCAGCCAGGTGGCATCATTGATGGCGTCAAGTGTGGCGATGGTAGTGAGGTTGGCCCAGGATCGGACATTGTTTCATTCTGCTGTGCATGGGGTCGCTATGAGTCGGTTCCAACTCGATGGCAGCTGAGAACAACAACAAGGTTAGGAAGTTCCCTCAATTCCTCAGAGCAATCTCCACCAATATGATACAACAGTAGGATGCAGTCTCACTCAGAAAGGAAACCAGTTGACAAATTAGAGCAATATTTCTCAAGCCTGAGTAATTTTTAGCCACTCTTTTAATGAAGAAAGCTTTCTGTGGGCCTCTATTGTGGCCTCAAAATCAGTTTATTATTTCCTTTTTATAAAAATTCTTAATATATATCAGGTTAGTTTTAAATGCCTAAATTGATAATTTTATACAAATCTACAGTAAAACAGGCTTTTGTTGTTGTTGTTAGGTGCCATCGAGTCGGTACCAACAAATAGAGACCTTATTCACAGCAGAACAAAACACTGTCCGATCCTGGGTCAACCTCACAATTGTTGCCACACTTGATCCCATTGATGCTGCCACTTGGCCAATCTATCTTGCTGTGGGTCTTCCTCTTTTTCTCTGACCCTCCACCTTACCAAACATGATATACTTCTCCAGCAACTGGTCCCTCCTGAAAATATGTCCGAAGTATGAGAGACGAAGTTTGGCCATCTTGGCCTCCAAGGAACACTCTGGCTGCACTTCTTCTAACACAGATCTGTTGGTTCTGTGGACAGCCTAGGGCATTTTCAATATTCTCCTCCAACACCATAACCCTAAAACATCAATTCTTCTATGGTCTTCCTTATTTACTGTCCAGCTTTCACATGCATATGAGCTTACTGAAAATACCTTGGCTTGGGTCAGATGTACCTTAATTCTCAAGCTGACATCTTTGCTTTTCAACACTTTAAAAAGGTCTTGTGCAGCAGATTTGTCTAATGCAATACCTCATTTGATTTATTGACTGCTGCTTCAATGAGTGTTGATATTTGATCCAAGAAGAATGAAGTCCTTGACAACTTCAATCTTTTCTCCATTGATAAGAATGTTGTTTATTGTCCAGTGGTGAGGATTTTTGTTTTCTTTACATTGAGATGCAATCCATACCGAAGGCTGTGCTCTTTGATCTTCATCAGTAAATATTTTAAGTCCTCTTCACTTTCATCAAGCAAGGTTGTATCATCTGCATATTGCAAGTTGTTAATGAGTTTTCCTCCTATCCTAATGCCATGTTTTTCTTCATATAACCCAGCTTCTCAAATGAAGTATAAATAAAACCACAAAATGATATACTTTAAATTAATGTTAATTAATTTGGTTTGACTGAAATAACATCACTGCTTAAAATTGGAATATGTACCAGTGAGTGTAGTTTCTTTTGAGTTACAGATGATTGGATACTCTGTTCTGTGAGGTTCTCCAATTTCCGTACCCCTTTTTTATTATTAGATCCCTGAGTGGCACAAACAGTTTGCACTAGTCTACTACTAACCTATGTTTGAAAGTTTGAACCTACACAGAAGCACCACGGATGAAAGAACTTGTGACTGCTTCTATAAAGATGACAGTCAAGAAAACCCCATGGAGCAATTCTACTCTGTAACAGATCAGGTCACCATGAGTCATAATCATCTTTATGGCAATAGGTTTGGTTTTGGTTTTAATTATTTGGATAATAGTATTGTCATTTGATACAAAGCATTGTTTATAAATTAGGTCTTTGTCTGATTTCCGGCACTACTGTTTTTATTTTCCCTAGAGTCAGCTCCAGGTTATAGCGACTTTATGTATAACAGATTGAAACATTGCCTGATCCGACACCATCTTCTTGATCATGGCATGTTTCAGCCCATTGTTGCAGCTATTTTATTAATCTGTCTCACTGAAAGTTTCCCTTGTTTTTACTGACCCAGACAGTACTATGTGATACCAATATAATTATAAACAAATATCTAAGAGTTGGCACCTAAATCATGTGGCAATACTCAATTATGAAATGATTATTTATGATATTGAAAATATATTTTATTTTCTTTGAAACATATTTACCCATACACTCAGAAATGTACAACATTCCCATAGAAAACTCATGTTTGAAAAATTATAATTTGAAGGTAGGGGTATATGTATATTCCCACTGTGAGTAAATTAATAACTGTTGTTGTTGTTGTTGTTGTTGTTAGGTGCCATCGAGTTGATACCAACTCATGCACAACAGAATGAAACACTGCCCGATCCTGGGCCAACCTTACTACTGTTGCCACACTTGAGCCCATTGATGCTGCCACTTTGCCAATCTATCTTGCTGGGGGTCTTCCTCTTTTTCTCTGACTCTCCACCTTATCAAACATAGTATCCTTCTATAGCAACTGGTCCCTGATGACAATATGTCTGAAGTATGACAAAGTTTGACCATCCTGGCCTCCAAGGAGGACTCTGGCTGCACTTCTTCCAAAACAGATCTGTTGGTTCTATGGGCAGTCCATGGCACTTTCAATATTCTCCTCCAACATCATAACTCAAAAGCATCAATTCTTCTATGGTCTTCCTTATTCTTTGTCCAGATTTTGCATGCATATGAGGTTATTGAAAATGCCATGGCTTGGGTCAGGCACACCTTAGTCCTCAAGCTGACATCTTTGGTCTTCAACACTTTAAAACAATCTTGTGCAGCAGATTTGCCTCAGTTCCAACTCATAGTAACATTGTGTAAGATTTCTAAGGCATGGCTCATGGATTTGAACTGCCTACTTTGAGATTTTCAGTCTCAAATCCTACAGTGCACAACAAAACCCCTAAATAAGCAGTTGTTGTTGCTAAGTGCCTCAAGTTGGTTCTAACAGTGCTTGTGCTACAATGCCACATATTTTATTCTTTTGTGCCCTCCAATAGGCTCTAACTCATAGCAACTCTGTATAGGATTTCTGAGAGCAACTGGTGGCTTTGAACTGCCAAGCTTGTTGCTAGCTGTCCAGTACTTATCCTATAGCATCATACCAGTGCTCCAGATCCACACTTGTGGATGTTGTTAAATGCCATCGAGTGTGTTCCAATTCATAGCAACACTGTATAGGGTTTCCAAGGAGTGGCTGGTGGGTTTGAACAACTGCCCTTGTAGTTAGCTGTCCAGTGCTTATCCTAAATAATCAAACCAGGACTCCTAGAACCACACTTATTGTTGTTTGAAGTGCTGTTGAGTTGGTTCTCACCCATAGCAACCCTGTATAGGGTTTCTGGGGAGCAGCTGGTGAACTTGAACCACCGACCTTGCAATTCAAACAACTTTGCAGTCTGGCACATTAACCCACAGCACCAGCACTAACACTAATAAATTAATCCTGACTATATCCTGCCTTTCTCTGCCATAAAGATCAACGACCAGAGTATTTGAGGGATGACATCAAGAACGTAAAGAAAGCAAAAAGTCATTAAGACAAGAAAGAAGGAAAAGGTCAAAATGGATGTCAGAAGAAACACTGAAACTTGCTCTCCAGTGTAGAGATGCTAAAGCAAATGGAAGAAATGAGAAGGTACAAGAACTGAACAGAAAATTTCAAAGATCAGCTCGAGAAGATAAAGCCAAATATTACAAAATGTGCAAAGGTCTGGATTCAGAAAACTAAAAAGGAAGAACATGCTTAGCATTTCTCAAGTTGGGGAAACAAGGAAAAATTCAAAACCTCAACTTTCGTTTTTGAAATATTCTCTGAGCAAATTATTGAATGATGCAGAAAGCATCAAAAGAAGATGGAAGGAATACACAGAGTCACTGTACCAAAAGGAAATGACTGATGGCTAGCCATTTCAAGAGGGATCATATTATCAAGGGCCAATGATACTGAAGGAAGAAATCCAAGGTGCATTGAAGGAATTGACAAAGAATTTGAAGGAATTGGCAAAGGCACCAGGAATTGATGGAATAAAAATTGAAATCTTTCAAAAAAGTGAGGCGGCACAGGAGGCACTCACTCATCTCTGCCAAGAAATTTGGAAGACACCTATCTGGCCAACTGATTGGAAGAAATCCGTATTTGTTCCCGTTCC
>NW_006408677.1:6377160-6380084 GCF_000296735.1 Chrysochloris asiatica | reverse complement strand
CAAAGAGCACAGCCTTCGGTATGGATTACATCTCAATGTAAAGAAAACAAAAATCCTTACCACTGGACCAATAAACAACATTCTTATCAAAGGAGAAAAAACTGAAGTTGTCAAGGACTTCATTCTTCTTGGATCAACTTATCAATCCTCAGGGAAGCAGCAGTCAAGAAATCAAAGGACGTATTGTATTAGGCAAATCTGCTGCATAAGACCTTTTTAAAGTGTTGAAGAGCAAATATGTCAGCTTGAGGACTAAGGTGTGCCTGACAAGCCATGGTATTTTCAATAACTTCATATGCATGTGAAAGCTGGACAGTAAACAAGGAAGACAGTAGAAGAATTGATGCTTTTGAGTTATGATATTAGAGAAGAATATTGAAAGTGCCATGGGCTACCCATAGAACCAACAGATCTGTGTTGGAAGAAGTGTATCCAGAGTGTCCTTAGAGGCCAAGATGGCCAAACTTCGTCTCTTATATTTTGACACATTGTTAGGAGGGGCCAGTCCCTGGAGAAGAATATCATGTTTTGTAAGCGAGATGGATTGGCCAAGTGGCAGCATCAATGGGCTCAAGCGTGGCAAAAATAGTGAGATTGGCCCAAGATTGGGCAGTGTTTAATTCTGCTGTGCATCAAGTCATTATGAGTTGGCACTGACTTGATGGAACCCAACAACAACAACATATCCTGCCTTCCTAATTTTAAAGGCATTGACATAGGGTGGAGGCATGTGTGACCTTTTCTTCATAGGAATCAGCCTCGGGCTAATATTAAGTTTGGTTCTTTTTCTCTCTAGTGGAGTCAGAGGAAACCAGATATGGTCCCCACTTAGTTTAAGCAGTTGATGCTGTGAGCAGGATTCATTGCAGTGGCTCCAGACATATTAAATTGTGAGGATTTGTGGGAGAAAGAGCAAAAGGCTTGGGATAAAGTATTTCAGCGAAGGGGAACTGACTACATACTGGTTAAAAAGGAAGGCTGATACTATATCTGTGTCTTCTGGAATCCACTTTGCCCAAGGCCATATGCATATATTTTGGGTTAGTCCAAGGAAGAAGAAAGATTGAACTTGAGTGTTTTAAAAGGTTATGAGTTGAAAGGATACTGTAATGGACCTCAAGGTTTTCGAAGTAGCACCTGGTGAGTGAGTTTGAACTCTCTACCTTGTAGTTAAAACTGACATTGCGGTCCATTGCTTTATCCCACACACTACACCAGGAGTTCAGAGTAGCGGATAAGTGCCTTCCAGTGATTCACTCACATAATGTTTTTTGAGACCTTGTTCCTCAGTTTATTTGCTAAGTCAGAGCATGACTCCAAATTCATTATAAAGAAGATCCTGTTTACTATTGTTTAGTATCTGTAATCAGAAATGTTGTACCTATTAATTAACCTTGTCACCTGTGTATCTTTCATAGCAACTTTCAATATGTGCATTTCATTTGAAAACTTACTTAACTTCATGATTAGTAGTGAACATTTCTGCTTCATTTTATTTTCACAATCACAATAATCAGGACCATTTATTTATTTTGAAACATCAAATTGCACTATGTGCAAAATATGCAGTTGCAATGTATAATTATCTCATCCTGACATGTAATTTAATAAAGATCCCTTTTCAAATGAGGGAATAAAGGACTTGGCATTTGCAACACACATTGAAAGCTAAGACTTCTTCAGGTTCAAAAGGATTTAAGTTTACTTATAAAACAGAAAAGCAATTAGTTCTTATTATGCTTCCATTCTCTAGGAAAATGGGTAATTGAAGGAAACAAGCTATTCTATAAAAGTATAAATTAGTAAATCTTATGATGTCAGATGACATGATTTTTCCTGCCTAAACAAAGCATTTAGTGTGTATATATCTATACTGAGAAATACTACAAAAAATTTTGTATCAAAACAAATACTTTATCAAATAGATTTTTTTTATTAATAAAGATTCAAAGTTAATAATATTAAGACAAATGAATTCCTGTGATCACAGATTTTCTGAAAACATATATATTCATATATATATTTACAACTTTGTGGCTATTGATTTATAGGTCTTCACAATTTGCAGCTTAATTTCCCCATACTTTAAAAACAAACCACCAGTTTGACCATTGGGTGGTGTGGGGAGCGAAGAAAGTAACAGTAACAATAGTCTTTGAAGAAGTCCATTCAGCAGTGGTTTCAATTACCATGTAAAATAGTGAAAGCCTTGTATCCTTCAATCTCTCAATCAATGCCTATTTTGCTCATTGTAAACACAATTTAATTAGGATAGAGTACATTTTCTTGTGTCTAGATTTCTCAGAGATTTTTTAATAGAGTACCTCTCTTATCCACAATTTAGCTTTATTTCATATAGCTTGATTGCATCTTGCTATCATTTTGACTAGGTTTGCTTTGTGTCTTATTACATAAAAGGAGAACCAATCTTTGCAAATTAGTATTTTATTAGAGTCAATTGAGATTTGCAATTTGAGATGCAAGATTGTATTTTTTATTATAAATAATTGGCTGCAAAGGACATATTATCAGCAGAAATCATTATGTGTTAATTTAAATGTATTTTTAAAATATGCTTCCAAGAATGGTTTTTCTCCTATTTACTTTTAGTAGAAGATCATTAGGTTCTTTCCCACTCCATTCCTAGTGTGGATGCCAAGATGTACCACATGCCATTCTTTTGTTGAAATAGGCAGTTTATATATTATATTTGTAATTTGTAAGCTTTATTTGACATAAACTAGATACATTATAAAAAACAGTTAAATTGCTTCAGATATATGTGTGTTTGTGTAAATATATATGTGTATATTGGTAAAGAACAAGGCACCAGGAATTGGTGGAACAAAAATTTAAATCTTTCAAGAAAGTGAGGTGGCAGAGCTCAACCAGAAGTAAAAAGAAGAGGAAAAAAAAAAAAAAAG
>NW_006408677.1:6374978-6375705 GCF_000296735.1 Chrysochloris asiatica | reverse complement strand
AAATGACATATTGCATTAAGCAAATCTGCTGCACAAGACCTTTTTAAAGTGTTGAAGAGCAAAGATGTCAGCTTGAGGACTAAGGTGCGCCTGACAAGCCATGGTATTTTTAATAACCTCATATGCATGCAAAAGCTGAACAGTGAATCAGGAAGACTGTAGAAGAATTGATGCTTTTGAATTATGGAGTTGGAGGAGAATATTGAAAGTTTCATGGGCTGCCAAAAGAACCAATAGATCCGTTTTGGAAGATGTGCAGCTGGAATCCACCTTGGAGGCCAGGATGGCCGAACTTCATCTCTTATACTTCAGACATATTGTCTGGAGGGACCAGTCACTGGAGAATGATATTATGTTTGGTAAGGTGGAGGGTCAGAAAAAAAGAGGAAGACTCCCAATGAGATGGATTGGCCAAGCGGTGGCATCGATGGACTCAAGCGTGGCAACAGTAGTGAGGTTGGCCCAGGATCAGGTAGTGTTTTGTTCTGCTGTGCATAAGGTCACTATGTGTTGGTACCGACTTGATGGCACCTAACAACAACAACAATTTGCCATGGAGTTGATTCCAACTCATAGCGACCTAGTGTAGGTTTTCCTAGGCTGCAAATCTTTTTCTTTTAAGGGAGCACAAAGCCTCAGCTTTCACCCGGAACATCTGGCAGTTTCAAACTGCTGTCCTTGAGGTTATCAGCCTGACTTGTAACCATAATGCTATCAGATTATATAT
>NW_006408677.1:6368480-6374648 GCF_000296735.1 Chrysochloris asiatica | reverse complement strand
ACATAAACATATATAAGAAGCCTTGCTGTGGCACTGTGGGTTAATATGTAGGACTGCAATGTTAACTTGAACCACAAGGTCAGTGGTTCAAGCTCACCAGCCACTCCTCGGAAACCCTACACAAGGTCACTATGGGTCAGAACCAATTTAAAGGCACTTAACAATAACTATATCTATAGCTATCTATCTTTCTATCTATCTATCTATCTATCTATCTATCTATCTATCTATCTATCTATCTATATCTATATATACACACACACACATACATATGTATATATATGTAGAGAGAGTCCTGGTGTGGTGCTGGATTACAAGGTCGCTTTGAACCACAAGGACAGTGGTTCAAGCTCACCAGCCAGTCCTTGGAAACCCTCCACTATGAATTGGTACTAACTCAATTACACTTAACAAGATAGATAGATAGATAGATAGATAGATAGATAGATAGATAGATAGAGACATAGAGACATAGAGACATAGAGACATAGAGACATAAACACTGAGAGAGCAGACTGACTTATCTCAAAGAACTGAAATGGCTTATGTGGTTACAGAGGTGAGTGGCAGCTCTTAAGTTCATAGTTTAGGTTCAGATATCAGGAGGCTTATCCTGACTCATTCAGCTGCAAGGGCTGAAAAATTCAAGATCAGCTGGATCAGTGGCAGCCTGCTGGCTCAGGGGCTCCTTCTTGTTGTTGTTGTTGAGTGCTGAGTCAGTTCTGACCCACAGTGACCCTGTATAGGGTTTTTAAGGAGTGACTGGTGAGCTTGAACCACTGACTTTTCAGTTCAAGTGGACTTTGCAGTCTAGCACATTAACCCACAGTGCCACACCAGGCAGAGGCTGACAGATACCCAGATTGGCAGGTTATGGCTCATAAACTGTCCAAATGAAAACTAAATCCACTGCCATAGAGTCAATCATGATTTATAATTGTTGTTGTTGTGAAGTGCCATCGAGTCGGTTCTGACCCATAGTGACTCTGTTTAAGGTTTCCGAGGAGAAGCTGGTGAGCTTGAACTGCTGACCTTGCAGTTCAAACAGCTTTGAAGTCTGGCGCATTAACCCATAGCGCCACACCAGGACTCCGACTCATAATTGGTGTGGCACTAAAGGGTAACTGCTAACCTAAACGTTGCTAGTTCAACCCTTTGCAAATCCTATACAGTGTCACTATGAGTCAAAACTGAATCAATGGCACTAAACAACAACATATAGCGTTGCTGAGGCTGTAAAGCTTTATGGGAGCAGAAAACCCTTTCTTTCTTCTGTGGATTGGCTATTGGGTTTAATCTGTTAACTTTGAAGATAGTAAGCCTGTGCTAATACTACAGCACCTTACAGACCATGGTCTTGTTCTTGTCATTAAGTACATCGAGTTGGTTCCAACCCATCATGACCCTGTATAGGGTTTCTAAGGAGCGGCTGATGGGTTTGAACCATTGACCTTACAGTTCAAACGGACTTTGTAGTCTAATGCATTATCCTGCTGCACCTCACCAGGACTGGAGGTTGACAAATCCCAAGAACTGGAGGTCAGATGATGACAAGCCAGATGCAGAATCCAGAGAAAGTAAGCTAGCTTTCCCAGATTGTTTATATATACATACGTATACATTGGATCCAGGCCACATCCCTAAAAAAAACTTCCCTTACAACCAATCTGATCACATCAGATTACAACATCTTGGGGGATAATTACATCATTATATAACTGCCTAACTGCCAAATGACATTATGTAACTAACAAGCTACATACACCATTACAACTGCTAAACCACCAAAAAGCGTGGCCAAGCCAATTGGACACAACCTTAACCATCACAGTGGATCTCCAACTTGATTTAGATTCTGTTTATATTTTAAATCAAATTATAATTTTATTACCAATCACCAGTTGGCACTTATTGGCCCAGTCTACAGATAACACAGAGAGCATTACCATTTCCTGGCCTCTTCAGTTTTTTTCTACAACCAAGAGCTGAGTGTAGGCATCGCATTACCACTTCCTCTAAAAGATGGTCCATTTTAATCTCTGTGTTAATCATCAAATGCTACTTCAATGATGACTTAAACTTGAATATATATATAGCTGTTAGGCAAGTACCATTCAGGAGCTCTGAATATTTTAGAGAATTTTCCTCAGGGAAATTGCTTTAGCTATAGTCAGGAAGGAATGGAGTGTCAGCAGCCACAGGTTTGACAACCAATTACTCATCTAATGGTTTCCTTTGTTGGAAATGTATAAAACTCTTTGGTGTAACAAAGGTAGAAGATGCTTCACTTTGCTTTATCTAGACAAGAATTGTGAAACCCTAATATTTTTTTAATGGCTTCCAAATTAACAAATGAATATTTTGTTAATTGAACACTTGCCTTTAGGCAGTTGCCAATGTAATTTATCATCCAAACTGGAAAACTTTTGAGAATAAAGGGGGTTATTACCAATAATTATGCTGGGACAACTGGTATAAATTCAGACTGTTCCAAGCGAAGTGTATTATTTAGTTTCTTCATTATCTTAACATAACATGGAGACTATTCTTATCCCTCCCCCACGCTTTATAGAAATGTTCTGTGAGACACACTTATCTCAGGGTTCCTTTAATTATATTGATTTGTGTGTCTCTCTCAAGAATAACAAAAATAAATAAGTCAATAAACATCTCCCACTCATCTGTCTTCAAATCAATCAAGAAAGGGTTTTTCATTATATATCTCCATGCTCCCCTCTTCTGCTGCTATAACCCATTTAACAGACATCCAGAGAAAAAGGAATATGACACCATACTCTATCTAAAAAGGAGCTCTGGTAGCGTAGTGGTTATGAATCGGGCTGTGAACTGAAAGGTCAGCAGTTCGAAACTACCAGCTGTTCCACAGGAAAAGGATGAGGCTTTCTGCTCCCATAAAGATTTACAGTCTCAGAAACCCTGTACAGGGTCACTATGAGTCAGAACCGACTCCACGGCACATACTGTTGGGGGCCGAGACGGTTGGAGCAGGACTCCGACATATAACCACCACCACTCTTTCTAAAATGCAAATTTAATCACTTCAGTTCACTTCACAAGATAAAACCCTTGAATGGGTCACCATCATCATGATCTTTGTGGTCTGACCCCTGTCTCATGTTCAATCACTCCCCACTTCTCTCCTTTCATCAATCATACATTTCTTCCTGTTCACTAGCTGGCATTTCAAGGATACAAAAACCCTGTACTTTCCTACATACTATTCTATTTCATTCTCTGTGCTGTTAACAATGTTTCTTTTCCCATCATATGGCCCAGAGAGTAATGAGTGCCTCTACATCAAAATTGCTCCATCATTTAGAATGTGTGTTAAGTGCTGTATAGTCAGTTCCAATTCATAGAGACCCTGTACAGGGGTTCCTAGGAGTAGCTGATGGGTTTGAACCATCCACCATACAGTTAGCACTCCAATGCTTATCCTACACCAGGACTCTTTTCATTTAGAATAGTGCCTGACATATAACTGATGTTTAGTAAATGTTGCTTGAATAAATGAATGAATGCAGAGTTAAACACCCTAAGAGCACTTTTATTTAAGACCAACCTGTGTGTTGCTGTAGGATGATACACTGGACAACAAAGTCAATTCGAACTCCAAGATGGTGGTTCAAACCCACCAGACATTCCTCAGAAACCCTATACAGAGTTGCTACGAGTAGGAACTGACTCGATAGCACTTAACAACAACAACAACAACAACTTGTAATATAATGAACTCTGTTGGCACTGGAGGAGAAGCACTGGTTAGTAGTTCAAAGCCTGTTAGTAGTTCAAAGACTGTTATGCAGTAAAATGATAAGGATGTCTGCTTTGATAAAGTTTTACTGCCTAACAAACCCTATATAGAGTTGCTGTGAGTCAGAAAAGAATAAATGGCAGTGAGTTTTTTGGTTTTGTGATTTTTTCTAGGTTTTTGCTACTTGTAATATAAATTAGTATATAGCAACTAATCATCTTTTTTGTCTGTTTAGTTCAGAGTTTCATTTATTGTTTTTATCTGAAAGTAAAGCATAGACATGTTGCACATGTCCACTATTTTATGGGAAGTTGTTTAAGGGAACATATTAGTAATAAGGAGCCAAATACCAGGACCTTAATTAATCAAATTTCATTATTTGAAGTTGGGTATGAGGGAAACATCCTTATAGAGTTAAACTTCTCCATGGTATAGGTTTTTTGTCTCTGATATATCCAGTGTGAAAAGCATGTTTCATAAATATGCATTCCAGATGGCTATCTTCAGGTAACTGTGGTAAGAGACTCACTGACTAAAACATATTGATGTATACAATCAATAAGTAGATAAAATATATTTTGAAATAAATTAAGGAGGTGAAATTGCTATTGCCATGTATTTAATATTTTACATTATAACATACAAAATACTTTCACAGACATTTTCTTCTTTTAATCCTAGACATTATGGGGAAGAATTCTGTGAAGTAGGCAAGGTAGATATTATTATCCATATTTTACACATGAGAAAACTAGCTTGTGATATTTTGTTCATTTATTCAAGCCAAAGTAGCTAGACTTCAATTATTTATATGACTCCAGAGTGAATAATAATCATGTCTTAGGATGCTCTAAGAAATTAATGACATCTAAGGAGTCTCAGTCCTTAGCATAACTTTGGTTATTTAAAATATGCTGAACTGCAAAAGAAAACCACTAGGCTTGAAGAAGACTGACTGTGCCTGAAAATTAGGAAGATAAAGTTTAAGTAGGTCCTGTTGGCTATTTACTTGGAATACTTAAACAGGCAGAATCAGAAGATATTGAGGCTTTATTCAATTGTCTATTTGGGACTTCTCACTAGCACTAATTTGATAGTTTGAACCGTTCTTAGGTACTGAAGATTGTTCAGAAAAATATTTGTGTTACTCTCCGCTTATAATAATAATAATGAAAAAAGTAATAAACAATGCTTTCTGATCTTGACCTCAGTTGATGAAACCTAAAGAGTCTAGGACAGTACAGTCACCTGGCACTTTACCAGTATTTGAATTACTGAATTGTCACTTAAATATATATCAAGTATTTTTCACATTTAACACATGCCAGCATGCCACAGATCTCAGGAAAAGATGCAGAACTTTGACAGTGACATATTTTTTAAGGTACAACCAGCATATTTGTGAGTTATGAGCCTTATTCTCAGTAGTCCTAATAATACATTTGTCGCTCTTAGTGAAAGAGTCTCATAAATCAATGATGGCAATGTGCAATGTTCTCAAATTCATGTATGGAGATATATGTATACCTTCAGTATTCTCATCAGATGGTTATGCTAAAGCATCCCTGATTGAGTAACTGAGTGCATTTGTGTGTTTCCTTCAGACCTTGACTTTGATGAAAGCATTCAGGATATCTAATAGACTCCTTTTTCAGGTTAACAAATTCCTGGTTCTTTTGGGTCTGAGTTTTAAAATGGTGACACCTGCTGGAAAACAATAAAAGCTAATGTACTGATAAAGAGGGATTTTCCAAGATTCTGGTGATCCCATTAAGATTTCAACTCAAGATTTTAAAATATGTATACTTATATCTATATGTATATCAGTAGCTTAGACATTGAGACATACTTCAACTGATTTAATTTTCACAGCTACATTGTGAAAGAATGATTATTATTATCACAAATTCACAGATGAGTAAACTGAGGCACAGAGAAGTAAAATGACTTCTCCCTAGTCATAAGATCTTGGGTAAGTCCTTTAATTTCAGCTCTCCTTTCATATAAAATGAGTAAGACAGATTTCTTAGAATTGAGATGATTCTTGTGCAACATATTTTGTACATGTTTTTGTAATTACAATCAGTGCTGGATTGCCTAATAGATAATCTACAATTGTGCTTACAGAATTAGCAATGTGTTAATAACAAATATTGATGAATATTTTTAAAGTATGTACATAGCTCTCAGGAACAAATAGATCTATTTTGATTTGTTAACACTTATTATCAGAAAGATGTTTACCTACGCTTATTGACTATGCAAAGGCTTTCGATTGTGTGGATCATGACAAACTATGGACAACATTGAGAAGTATGAGTATTCCAGAACACTTAATTGTACTTCTGAGAAATCTGTATCTGGACCAAGAAGCAGTTGTTCGAACAGAGCAT
>NW_006408677.1:6349967-6367220 GCF_000296735.1 Chrysochloris asiatica | reverse complement strand
AGTCGGAACCGACTCATAGCGACCCCATGCACAGCAGAACGAAACAATGTCCAATCCTGGGCCAACCTCACTACCGCTGCCACACTTGATGCCATCAGTGATGCCACCTGGCTGATCCATCTCATTGGGGGATCTATAGCGTATGCTAATATATTGCTCCATTATTTTGATTTTACTATTGCCATGATATGTAATGCTCTCTCTGCTTTCCATGTATCCAAATTCTCACTAACAATCAAGGTCCAGATCAAGCTCTGAATTCTCTATAAAATCCATCTCTTCAGGTGATGCTCAGTTTTCCTTCCTCTGATTGCCCTAATGTAATTATAGCATTTAATATAGTATTTATATATTTTATTTTTATAAGCATTAATAGTATTTAATTGCTCTCTAAGTATTTGATATGTATTGGTTTTGTGTCTACAATCAAAATGTAACACTCTAGAGAGTGTAGTAGAGTACTACATTGGAACTACTCAATAACTCAATATATGTGTTTTTTAGTAGTTAGTCTATGCCGAGATTCTATAAATTTAACATTGCCTAAAGGAGTTCTGGTAGCGTAGTGATTAGGAATCGGGCTGCGAACTTCACGGTCAGCAGTTGGAAGCTACCAGCTGTTCCACGGGAGAAAGATGAGGCTTTCTGCTCCCGTAAATATTTACAGTCTCGGAAACCCTGTACAGGGTCGGTAAATATTACAACCTCGGAAACCCTGTACAGGGTCGCTATGAGTCGGAACCAACTCCACGGCACATCACAACGACAACAAAGGAGCTCTGGTAGCATAGTAGTTACGAATCAAGCTGCAAACCGCAGGTCAGCAGTTCGAAACTACCAACTCTTCCATGGGAGATAGATGAGGCTTTCTGCTCCCGTAAAGATTTACAGTCTTAGTAACCCTATTCAGGGTTGCTATGGGCCCGAACCGACTCGATGGCACTTAAAAACAACAACAGTGGAGTCCATGAAGGAGTTCTGGTGGTAAAATGGGTTACACATTGGGCTGCTAACCACAAGTTCAGCAGTTAAACTCCACCAGCCACTATTGAAGAAACTCTGCTCCCATAAACATTTGCAGCCCTATACAGGGTCGCTTTGAGTCAGAACCAGTTGGAATGCACACAGCCACCAACACCATGAGTAGATTCCTGGAGTCCTGATGTGGCGCTGTAGGATAAACACTAGACTGCTAAATGTAAGGTTGGTGGTTCAAAACCACCAGTTGCTCCTGAGAAACCTCATGCACTGTCATTGTGAGTCAGACTTAATGGCACTTAGCGACAATAACAACATGACTAGGAAGAGCCCTCCTGGTATAGTAGTTAAATTGCTTGGCTGCTAGCTGAAA
This sequence comes from Chrysochloris asiatica, assembly GCF_000296735.1. Lineage (NCBI taxonomy): Eukaryota > Metazoa > Chordata > Mammalia > Afrosoricida > Chrysochloridae > Chrysochloris > Chrysochloris asiatica. Next base: position 6,365,869 of record NW_006408677.1, on the reverse strand, counting down.
GGCCCGGTAGTCCAAACCCACAAGCAACTTCATAGGAAAAGTATGTGGCAGTCTGCTTCTGTAAATATTACAGCCTTGGAAACCCTATGGGGCAATTCGACTCTCTCCTATGTGTTGAAAACAACTGGATGGCAATGAGTTTGGAATGAGACTAGATGTAATTAGGAATAGTATATAGAATGGATGTCTTCTGTCATTAACAAATGTGTGGACTTTCTTCAAATATTCAAATCTCAGCAGTGGAAGAAACTAGAAACTTTTCTCATTGTGTTAACTTCCTTGTGGCTAAAGGTATCCTTATATAAATCATAATTTAACTATCACAAAGAAAAAGATATATTCTTAGGATCATTTCAGACATGAAAGAATAGATGCTGAGAAGAGTAGATTAATTAAGGAAGAAATGTTTGAGCTGTGTCGAGACAGACAAGAAGATATTCATAATCAAAAATGTAAGGGGCAATGGTATTCTAGGGATATAGAGCCCCAGAAGGGAAATATGGTGTATAGTCAGTGCATTTGTTATAATTGTTATTATTAAGTGCCATCAAGTTGGTTCCAACTCATATCATTTAGTGAGTTGTAAAGCCCTCTTTATTCGTTTCTGGAGTCCTGGTGTGGTGGTGCAGGTTAATGCAATAGACTGCAAGGTAGGTTTGAACTGAAAAATGAGTGGTTCAAACTCACCAGCCGCTCCTCAGAAACTCTATACTGGGTTGCCATGAGTCAGAATTGACATGCTGGCACTTAACAACAACAACAAATAATACAATATTTCTGGAACCTAGGCTTGGTTCAAGTGAGCAAATTCAGGGAAAGAAATACTGAAGTTTGAAAAACAACATCTCAATGTCTTCAAAATTGACTAGTCACATTTGCTATTTGTTTTCCCTTTCTAAGCTCCTCTTCTTATATTCTCCTTCGGAAATAAGATGGATAATCTATCCAAGTTTTTAAACCAGAAACTGAGCTTTCAACCTTGACTCATTCATCTTCCCTCCAGCCAAACTCTAAATTCTATTGACTCTCATTCATCTACATATCTACTGTCATCATCAAACATGTGTTGCTCAGTGGAATGCAGCATCATACTTACCTGAAGTTCTGCAACAGTCTCCTTCTGGCATCCCTGCCTCTATTATTGTTCTCATATTTCTATGGTTTCTCCACACTTATTTTTCATAATCTAGTCAAAGCAGTATTTAAAAAATATTCACTCATATTACATTCTTGCTAAAATCATTCAGTACTTTCTCAATGCTTTTACAACAATAACAAAAATAATTAGCATGGGTGTGGCACTGTGGGTTAATGCGCCAGACTGCAAAGCCATTTGAACTACAAGGTCAGTGGTTCAAGCTCACCAGCTGCTCCTCGGAAACGCTATACAGGATCGCTATGGGTCGGAACCAACTTGACGGCACTTAACAACAACAACACTGTAGGATGCTCTGTATGATTTAAATCCAATGTATTTCTCTGGCCTCATTATTTACAACTATGTCCTTTATCATGACATACTTCTGTCATTTTTTTATTTAATCCTATGAGCCTATGGTTCTCAAAGAAAAGTTCCCAGACCAGCAAATCAGCATCATGTGGAAACTTTTTAGAAATGCAAATTCTGAGGCCAAGAACCTCTGGTGAATCACCAACTCTGGTGATGAAGTTGTGTCTGAACAAGGTCCCCAGAGGATTCTGATACACACTAAAGTGTGGGTAAACACTATTTCATGCAATGAAGAATCATTGAGAAGCTTAAAGCAGGCAAGTGACTTAGTAGAATATATGTTTTAGATAGGCAATTCTGGTATTTTATGTGGAAATGGATTGGAAAGCAGTAACTCTAACCAGTTAGTAGAAACTAACAAACATTCTAGAAAGAAGATACTGTAAGAATTATCTAAAGTAGTAAAAGTAGATATTTGTTGTTGTCATTAAGTGCCATGCACTTAATGTATAGGGTTTCCAAGAAGCAGATGGTGGATTTAAACTGCTGACCTTGTGGTTCACAATCTAATGCTGATTCTACAGTACCACAACTGGAGCCCAAAAGTGGATATGTTGTTTTTGTGTGCCGTGGAATCGATTCCGACTCATAGCGACGAGCCTGTAAATCTTTACAGGAGCAGAAAGCCTCATCTTTCTCCCGCCGAACAGCTGGTAGTTTTGAACTAAGGCAAAAATAGATTTATGAGCTATTAAAGAGTAAAAATTAATATATTTATGTTCCCTTTTGGATATACACTATAAATGATAAGGTGTAGTCAGAATTTCTGATCTTGTATACTAGGTAAATATTATGGTCAGGGTTTAGGGGGAACTCATCAGTGCTTTGTTTTTTGAAGCACTGAGATGGGCTGACTTTAGGATTACTAGGTGTAAATGTTTAGTCAAAATTTGAGTCTTTTAAATCCACTTCGAGAAAGGTTAGGCCTGTAAAAAAGATTTTGGCATCAACAGTGTGCCAGGTGCTAATAGATAGTGTCTGAATGTATTAAATAACCCGGGAAGAGCCCTCAGGGTAAAAACAGGACAAAGGATAGAGTCCTGGAGAACACTTGTATTTAAAGCAGTGCTTCAGAGAAGACAGGAATGGCAAGAGATTTAGGGAGAGAACTAGAAAATTGATGTCATGGATGTGGACGGAGGATAGCATTTCAACAAGGTCAATAGTATCAAAGCCATAGATAGGTCAAGTAAGATAAGAACTAAGTAATTATATTTGCCATTTAGTGCAACTCTGATGTTCTTAGCAAGAGCATTTTTAGGGATGTTTTGAAAGCAGATGACAGCAGCGAATTCAGGAGTTAACTGGAATAGAGAAAATTTTAAATTTTAAAAATAGCTTGTATATGAAAGGAAGGAAATAGAGAAGAAATAACAGGTACATTGAGACACAACAGTAGTGAAATTTTGTTTTATTACAATTATTAAATGAATTGAAAGAATCTTATTCAGTAGACAAGGCTCAATAAATGCTTACTGAATGAGCAAAGACTGCTTCTCAATTTATTTTGATGCTTCCCCTCTCCCCAAATTACTCTTTGTTTTTCCCAATTATTCATCTCAACACTCTTATATTCTCAAAATATAGTCTCTAGGAGATTTCATCCATGCCCAAAGTTTCTCTTTCAGAAATAACGGAAGCTAAGTTGTGACTAGATATTTTATATTCAGGGCTGTGGTTGTTATGTGCCATCAAGCTGGTTCCTACTCATAGCGACCCTTTATAGGGTTTCAAAGGATCAGTTTTTGGGTTTGAACTACCAACGTTGTGGTTAGCAGTACACTACTTATCCTATAGGCAGAACACCAGGAGTCCTTATACTCAGGGTAACTCTAATTAAACTATTCTTGGCTTCCTCTTTGCCTTCCAATTGTGTTCTAATAAGTAGAATTGGATTGCCTTTGAATGTAAGGATCCAATATGCTCCAAACACCTGGTGTACACCATTTTTCTTTTAAATCCCTTTTCCCATAGAAACTTTCAATTCTCCTATCCTTTTAGTCTGCTGCCATTAGAAAGTAACCCTTGTTGTATCGATTCTTGGTCTGGGAAGAGCTTCAGAGAAGCTTATAGATGATGATTCCAAAAATGAATCATAGTTACTTACCCATTCCAATAGATTTTTCTTTGTTTTGACTTTGAGTTGTCATTTGCTGAAAGAAATAAGCAGCTTCACAGTAAAAGAGGGAATATTATACTCAGGTTAAAATAGGATAAGTATTTTTGTCCTAAGTGAAAAACTGATCTAAAGATATATTTGATTTTTTTTTTTGTGTGTATGTAATTAGGAATGACCATTTGAAATAGAAGCCAAGATGCCTTAGAGCACAATTTCCAAAGTAGTAATTTGCTATATTTATTTCAAAGTAAGACTTTTGGCTAATTTTAGGAAACACCTTGGAACTAAACCAATGTGCTTAAAGATGATTTGGCTGTTTAGTTTTTATCCCTCCATATTTGTTTTTAAAAATTCTGATATCTTCTTATGGATTAACTATAAATTAAAAATACTATTTCCTTTTTGTGCCTTTCTGTACCTAATGGAAGGCTTATTAGTGCCCCAGCTGTTATAAAGAGCACATTAGTCTTCCTTTAAGGTAAGGCTGATCATCTTTTTCTGACCTCTCCATAGTGTTAAACATAGTACAAGAGAAACAGTTGAAACTCCATCCATACTTGTTAACCTGAAAATTTACAGAATCAACATCTTGTCTTCCATCTCCTCCTTGAGAATATCCTTGTCGACACTATATTTAGAAAATGGGTTCTTGTCTAAGTCTGGAGACAAGGTTATATCTGTAGAACAGATGCTCATTATAGTTCACATGCATACTGAACAAAACTTCAGAAAAGCAATGAGGTAATTTGTATAATTTTCAGAAATCCCCTTGAAAGAACAACAAGGATAGGAGGCCAGTAAACTCATCCTCCTAACTCCTTTGGCTTCTAATCCTTTGAGTCAATTTCTATTCCTCTGCTTTGTTTTTTTTTAAATCTATAAATGTTAAGTTATCCTAAGGTTATCTTCTATTGCCTAGTAACTGGTTGCTTTTTTGTCTTTGTCGTTATATTATAAATCTTACAAGGTCAAACATCAATTTATATACCTCCTCTATTAGGCTGCTGTCCCTTATGCCCCTATCCTTTTTAGAGGTCCCTTTCTTGGTGCTCTATAATGACTCCATGCTTCTAATTACTTTCTGTCATAGCACTCACCTTGTATTATAATTCCCTATTAGGTTTTTCTATCTCCCCTACTGGACTGAATAGACAATGGTTGTTTTTGTTATTCAGTGTCATCAAATCAGTTCTGACTCATAGTGACACTGCATAGGATTTCTGAGGAGTGACTGGTAGGTTTCAGCCACCAACCTGAGGTGAGCAGTCCAGTGCTTATTCTACAGCACTACACCAGAACTCCATATGCAGGAACTGTCTAGAATCTTTAGATCTCTTTTATCTGATAAAAAAATCTGCTCCATAGTATATATTCAATAAGTATTTGTTGTATAAAGGAATAAATGATGCTCTGATATTGCCAAATTTCCCAGTCTACTTTTTTTTTTTTAAGTTTTTATTGTGAATTATATGATAGTTTACATGGGAGAACATTTTCTTTTCATTTATCCTATTGTATTTCATTTCATTGCAATGATTGCAGTCCCCTCCATGCATCATCAAACAACCAAAGGGTACACCCCTCACACCTGCCCCCTGCCACCAGCAAACAGCCCCTCTCGCTCCCTGAGTCTAGAGTCCCCAGCAGCTCCATCTTTTCACATCATCATCTCTGTCTCCATCCCTGGTGTAACTGCTTCTCTGGATAGGGTTACACACTTCACTTTTCTCCCTTGATGGTTCCAGGGACCTCTGCTCCTGGACTGCAAAATCAACCACTCCCCTCCTTTTGTTACAAAACGTCTACCTTTACCTTTCCAACACTCATAGTCAGTCCTGATAGCAATCATTCCCTATTGAACCACAAGAGTCTTATCCCTATCACCTATTATCAGCCACATTCAGACAGGTTGGAAACAACTCAATGGAGATTCTACCTTTCCCTGTACCCTCTGGAACTAGGTTCCCTCTTGTAAGCTTGTAAACCAGTCACTTCTTGCCTTTTTAGTACCCCCTCCCTCCATTTTGGGTAGCCAATTTCTAAGTTACCCATCCTTGTCTTGTCAACCCTGTGTACCAAGGAGGTGGGAATGATCCTCACTGTAAAGATTTGTTCACTCCTTTGCCATACTACATCCACAAGCATAGATCAAGTTCAACAAATTGTAGTGGATTACTCTTTTTTTTTCCCTCTTCTTTCTTACTCTAGTCGTGTTCTGATCATCCAGCCATTGAAGCAGGCCAAATGGGCACTATCTGCAAGTGTGGGTGTTCTTGTACATCTCCTCTCACTTTATATCAGCTGGACGTTTCACATTCCACTCTAGTCCTCTGGGGCCATGTCCCTGCACCTGGGCCCAGGAGTCCACAGGTATCGTAATACTGCTGGCCAACCAGGTCTCAATCCAGGTTAACAGGAGTCTATTGAACATGGTTGGACTTACCTCACAACTTCATTGCTGTTTTTCCCCCTCTTCCCCTTATTTGACCCACTTACTCAGCAGCAAGACCACATACCTACTTGTGTATTCACCTTGGGTTTTAATCTTGGAAGGGGGTTTGCCTTGAGGGGCCCTGACCACTTGCCTTGATGGCTCCCTGGGGAACAACTTGCTTTTTCTTTTAGTAGTCAATCAGACTGCTGTTATTGTTTTTTTATTTTTTCTGCCGGTCTTTCTTTCAAGAAGTATCTTCTGTTCTTCTATATGCTCCAGGCTGGTCTGCTTGTCCTTTCAAGTGGAAATTTCCCACCTCAGAAGATTCTGGATGGGTATAACTATTCCACCTATGGTCTTATGCAATGCAAAGGCTCCACAGGACGGCCTCCTTCACTGGGCAAGTTCTAGCCCCATTTTAGGTATTCCAATCAGTTATAGGCTGAAGATGGACTTACAAGCTTTCTATGGTGATGTTTCTGGCTATTCCTTTCTCTCCCCTGCTTTACAATAGAGTAATTGTCCTATGCAGTATTTCTCCTTTTGTGACTAATTGATTTCACTTAGGATAATGTCCTCAAGGTTCATCCATGTTATGCAGTGGCTTGCAGCTTCCTTGTTATTCTTCAGGGTAGCATAATATTCCATTGTGTGTATGTACCAAAATTTGTTTATCCATTCTTCCATAGATGGGCACTTAGGCTATCTCAATCTTTTTGCTATTATAAATAGTGCTGCTATGAACATTGATGTGCATGTATCTACTCGTGTTATGGCTCATACTTCTTGTGGATATGTATCAAGTAGAGGAATTGCTGGATCATAAGGTATTTCTATTTCCAACCTTCTGAGGAAGCACCATATTGTTTTCTATAGTGGTTGGACCATTTTGCAATCCCACCAGCAATGAAGGAGCATCCCAGTCTTCTCCACATCCTCGACAGCATTTATTGCCCTCTACTTTTTTGATCTTTGCTGTTATTGCTGATATGAGATGATATCTCATTGTCGTTTTGATTTGCATCTCTCTGGTGGCTAGTGATCGTGAACATGTCTTCATATGTTTGTTGGCTGCCCGGATCGCCTCCTTGGTGAAGTGTCTGTTAATGTCCTTTGCCCATTTTTTTTATTGGATTATTTGTCCTTTTCTTTGAAGTCCCTTGTCTGATGTTTCATTGCAAGAGATTTTTTTTCCCATTCTGTGTACTCCCTTTTAACTCTTTTGATGAAGTTTTTTGATGCACATAAGTTTTAATTTTTAGTATGTCCCATTCATCTATTTTGTCCACTTTTTTGTGTAATTTTCAAAATGTTTGGTAGTCTGTGTATGCCCAGCCTACTTTTAAGGTCTTCATTAGTCTAATCATTTTTTAAAATAATTCAACTTCATTGATTTATTTATAAGCACCTAATATGTGCCAGGCACTGTGCTGGTTATTGAGGATATACTAGTGAATAAAAGTAAAGGCAACTCCTACTATTATAGAAGTAGTAGTCCAATGGGGAGACAGATATATAGTCATACAAATAGTTATAAAATTATAACTGTGAGAAATGTCATGGGGGAAAGGTGAATAGTGCTATAAAAGCTAATAATGGGGTAGAGTAAAGTTGTTGACCTAATCTTGAAGAAAGTGATGTTTGAGCTAATAACTGAAAGATGAGCTGAAACTACCTAGACAGACAAAATGCAGAAGAAAATGTTCTAGGAAAAGGGAGCAATAGGTACAAGTACCATGTGAGGCATGATAAGAGGCAGCAAAAGGGAAAGATAAGGCTGGATAAGTAGGTAGGTGCTAGAATATATAGTGCTTATGGGTCATATTTACAACACTCTTGGTCTTTGTACTGCTTTATAAAACTAAGAAGCATAGTTACACCATTTTCTACTTCTGTTATAATCATTACTTCTTTCTGTTTATTCAAATATTATTTGCTATTCAGGTTTAGTTCCAATCTTATGCACACATTATGCCTTGATTATTTCAGTCTGGGTGAAGTAATCTTTCAAATTATATAGCCCTGATTTGCATTACTCATATGCCTATTATACAGACTCTTCTATCATCCTACTTATATTTTTATAATGCTTTTATATATGGCTTTTGGTTCAAGAAGCTATATAATATTTATCACCTGAATCCATTTTAAACTTCATAGTCCAGTAAATTATTCATACTGCATTGTCAAAATATATGGAGCCATGAAACCAGCTAGAAACCAATGTTAGGGATAGATTACAGGAAATACTTTGACACTGATACCATTATTATCACAAGAGCAACTATGAGGGGAAGTCAAGAAGTATTGCTAACATGGTTCCATTTCATGCATGCACAGGCTTATTCCAAACAAAACATATTTGAACATATCTCTGCCATCAGTGAATGGAAACCCTTACCTCATCCACACCACAGATCTGAAATTTTTCCTTCAAACCTCTTATTTCCCAAATTCAAAGAATATGCAACAGGAACATTATTTGTATTCCTTGAGCATGCTAAAACTGTCCTTCTGTGTACTGTAAATCGAAGAACACAAAATTCTTCTGAATGAAGATTTTGAGAAATGAAAATTCTGCATTGAGAAATGTATATACATTCTAGAAGAATAATGGAATATGTGAACAACAATGTCTACAACCCTGAGACCAGTCGAACTAAATAGTATCCGGTTGTTACTTACCAACTGCCCTGAAAGGCATCACATTATAAAGTCTAAGATAGAGTGGGAGAAAATGTGAAACAAAACTCAAAATTATATTGTTGTTGTTGTTGTTGTTAAGTGCCGTTGAGTCGGGTCCGACCCATAGCGACCCTGTACAGGGTTTCCGAGGGTGTAAATCTTTACGGGAGTAGAAAGCCTCATCTTTCTCCCGCGGAGCAGCTGGTAGTTTCGAACCGCTGACGTTAAGGTTCGCAGCCCGTTTCGTAACCAAAAAAAAAAAAGACTGGTTTACTGCTCAGAAAGAGACTGGAGGAACCCAAGACTATAGTCCTCGACCATATAGTAGGTCAGGAAAGAGACTCATCTGATGGCTCAATCATGCAGTAGATGTGTGTGTGTGTGTGAGTGTGTGCAACAACACTAGTAGGGTATGCTCACCATGGAATGTAATAAAAATAAAATGGGCAATATATACCTAAGGCCAAAGGTGAGAAGTGATGGGACAGTGCGTGTAATGGAAGTAGGAACCACAGGGAGGAAGTGGGATAACTGTTGTTTCATGGGGGGGGGGGGATTGCAATCATTGAGATGAAACAAATAACATAGGTTGAACATAAAACTGATGATATTCTCTGTAAACCTTCACTCAATTCACAGTAAAAAAAAGTAATAAAAAGAAGTGTGTATACCTAGATGACAGATATTAAACAGTTGTCAAGAAACAATTACTTCACATTTTGATATTTTTATTTAATGAAGATTTCTGTGATAGTGTGGTTATACTTTTGCCTTACCCTCATATTTGAACATCAAAAATACAATCATATCAACTGATTTTATTGAATACATCATAGCTATTCTTTCACAAAGCTAACTTGTCTTTTCTTTACATTTATCAATGAGCAGTTCAGTCATTCAACAGGAATATACAGAATACATGCTATGAGTGAGCATTTTTATGTTGTTGTTGTTACTAAGTGCTGTTGAGTCAGTTCCAACTCACAGCAACATTGTATGGAGTTTTCTGAGTAGTGACTGGTGAGTTTGAACCACCAACCTTGTGGTTTAAGCCAAACTTGAGCTTGAGTACTTATCCTTTGGTGCCACACCAGGACTCCTTTAGGAAACTGGGAATACTATAACATGGTCTTGCCATCTTAAAGTTTTAAAATATTCATAGCTATTAACAATGAACTTATTTCAATTCCCAAAATGATTATGTAGTTGAAGGTCATAATCCTTTAAGTAATCTGCAAATGATGAATTTCATTTTCATAGGAATTGCAGGCTTCCCAAAATACTCCTCTTAGGAAGAAATGACTAGATTTTATAGAACATACTTAGCATTAAAATGATGCAACAGAAACTCCCTTTTGTCTTTATTACAGTGCTTGATTCTGAGCCTCTAAACACTGTATAGGTTATGTGAAAAGTAGAATTTTGTAGCTATAATAACTTATTCATCTACATTCTTCACACAAACCAGGTAATTTCACAGTGCTTTCCATTGTGAGGCAACCCAAGCTTAGGATACCACTAATGAGCTGTGGAAACTCTACTTATAGAGCTGAACATCAACCACTAAACATGAGTTGTTGTTGTTGTTGTTGTTAAAGCAAGGTTTTGACCAAACTTATAGAAATCTTAAAATTCACCCTAATTCTTGGAACCAGCTAAAATCTTGTCCTGTTGGAGGGAACACAGCAAGCCAGTCATTATATTGATCAGTGCATACATTTTAAAGCTAGTTTTAAGTAATGAGCAGAGTTTTGCTACTTGAAAAAACAAAGAAAGAAAAAAAAACCCTCTGCTTTTCTGAACTCGTATTTGAAGACAAATGCTCTTAAAATGAAAATTAAACAGTGGAGTATGTCATATATGAGCCTGTTTCCCAAACATGTTATAGAGTGGTGGTGGTTGGTGGTGGTCAATAAATCTTTTCAAAACTAAAATAAACATTTAAAAAACTTAATATCCACTGATATATTTTTAAAAATCTTTAGTTTTTCTTTTTATCCAAAACATTCCAAAGTCACAAGATATTCACAATAAATTATAAATTATAATATTTTTTCAAAAGGGTATACTATCCTGCTATGATGCTTTAATTTTAAAATATTAATGATTGTGAGCCAGAACTCCTGTAAACATACATCTCAACTTTGTATACTAGCAACACTGGCAATAAGATAAGGGTAACAAGATTGCTTACTTTTTAAACTTGTTTTCAAAGTAGATACACATTTTAAAAGGGTGATAGGGTGGTAAGAATGTATTATTGTAGGTATTCCCTGAATAAATGTATTTTAGGTCTCTGTTTTGTTCATATATTTTATGTCTCTATCATAGCAACTGTACAAAGAAAACTGGATGAAACAAAACCACTGAGAATTTCTACATTATCTTTGTTGCTGGAGGACAGACAATGACGCAAACGTTGGACTGCTTTGACTTTGATTAAAATTCAAATCTTGTATAGATTCCAGTTCTAAATATATGTCTTAAGCTATATATGTTATGCTGCATTCAAAATATTTTTTTACTAACAGATTACCATAGGTGTAACAATATGCCTTTGTTTCCCACAAAGGAATGAATCAGTAAATTGTTCTGTTCTACTCAGTGGTTAAAAGATCAGCTCAAGATGCAAATATATTCCAATAACTCTAAATCCCACTGTAATTCTTCCCAATTTAAGGCATTTATGAACTCATAAAGGAGGTTCAAGCTGTTCATATTTCTAGCTTATTTTATTTATCTTTCTCTTATTACCTGTTCCACTCAGAGCTTTGCAAATCTTGAAACTCCTGCACTTGTTAAAGGAACGACTGTCAATTAAAGTGTATTGCAACACAGTGGGAAGAACAGAACCATCATGAACATGGAGGACTGCATGATGGACATGAGTTTATTTTTCTTTCTCTGCTTTGTTACATCAGCCAACTCCACACCTAGTCGTATAATGATTAGGGGGTTCCAAGTTGTTTAATTGAACATTGTATTTCAAAGTACCTGTTCAATTGGACAAAGAAAATGCTGTCATTTTTTTTTTCCAACGGGAGATTTGGCAAAATGACTGGAGGCTAATGTAACTTTTTTTTTATTCTAAATGCACAGTTTATTAAAGAGACTCAGCAATGCCATGTTCATGGTACTTCTTACCAAGTAAATTACATTTTGAAAGATTTTTTTCCCTCTAAAGTATAAAAGACATAACCCATTATATAAAATGAGGAAACTCTTTTTGTTGTGTTAACATCTTGAATCTAGTCTCAGAGAAGCAGTTTTATGAGATTTACTGATGCAATTTGGTTGCAGATGCACTGGATTTATAGAAAAGCTCATGGAAAAAGACATACTCTGTATAGAAAGCCAAAACAAAAGCAATGGTTTTAGGTAACTCACAAGGGGGTACATGTCACATTCATCATGTTTCTGTCATGTTGGTTTAATGCTAATGTTTTGGGGAGTGTTTGGGATTCATGCCATGTAACCTCCAGCTACCTGGGGAGTGGTTCAGGGTTAAACTCTCAAGAGGCTCTCATCTGATAAGGTTTGGGCTACTCCCCATCTCAGCCTGTATGATTTGAGGCTTCCTCTACATGAGGGTACTAACAAATTTCTTTAATCTCTAAACCTTCAAAGAGGTAATAATTCTTTGATAACTTGTTTTTATTGTACCTGCTACAGCATCAACTCCCAACTCATGGTGATGCAATATGTTGCAGGGTTTTCTGTAGGGTTTTCTTGGCTGTCATGTTTAAAGAAGCAGTTTTTCAGATCTTTGTTGCCATAGACCTTCTGGGTAGATTGAAACCATCAAATTAGGTTAGCAGTCAATGACAACTTTCATTGCTACCCATAATACTTTTGCTGACAATTATTTTTGTCTCCCACTTTGTTAATGGAATAACGTGCTAATTAATTTCTATTAGAAAACAAAAGTATATTGCTGCATGTTTTGATATTTGCTTGTTAAATGGGAAATTTTTTATGGATAATTACACATTCCCATGCTTCTCTCTCTCAAAGTGCCTTACAAATTAGTTATAAAATTGATGTCCATCAAAGACATTAAGAGACTGACTTGTGTCCTATAATTCAACAAGTCCTTGTCATATGTTTAGGAGATAGAGCAGGGTTACTGTCTCATGGTTTCTGCAACCAAAGAGATATGAGTTACCTAGTGTAAAGTGCCAGAAAGAATAACTTACCAGCTTCATCCTTGTCTTACAAAACATGAAATTAATTTAAATGATTTAGCGTACTTGATGTTAAACATATTTTCATTTCCTCTGGTATTATAGATTAACAACTAAAGTAATGGTATGATATGTTCTCACAACTTTTTACAGCCTCTAGGCTATCTCATATCACCACCATGAACTACTCCTACTTGTTGCTTTTATTTCAGATGATGTGTAATATATAAACATAGGTAACAGCAAGATACTGCTTACTGCTTCCCTGAGACTTTATGCTCTTTCTTTCTAATCTCTCTCTCCCTCTATTCAGGGAATGTAGGTAAGATACAAATGTATTCCTGGCAAAGAGAAGAGACAGAGTGGTTGGTTGGGATGGCAGTATCTCTTGGTCGTATAATTCTTTATTTTACATATTTAGATTAAAGTGGTTCAATAATTATATAGGCCATGATCTTACATCCAGTCCTGATGTGTCATGAAGCTCAGTTTACATTCAACCTTATTGTTAGTGAATAAACTATTATTTCGGCCTAAGAATGAAATTAGCACATATGTTTAACATACTTTCTTAAGGTATTCACTACTAAATGACACACAGGTAATATGCTACCTTAGCAAATAAAAAATCCATGACCAAATTTGCATATTTCTCATATGAGAAGATGCTGTTTGTGTTTTGAAAATATTCTAAACCAGTAGTATTTGTACCTTATTATTCTCACACATAGTGATATGAAAGAGCTTCAAAATGCTTGTGTAAAGATGAAATGAAAATATATTGGAATCTGTTAGTGAGATCTTTGAAATCCCCTTGTATAGATATCCCTGTTGCTGTCAAATTATTTCAATTAATGAAGAACCCATGTGTTTCAGAATAAAATTGCACTCCAAAGGGTTTTCAATATTTGTATTCTTTCAGAAGTAGAATGTCAGTACTGTTAGGTGGATTCAAACATCCAACTCTTTGGTTAGTAGTTGGAAAACTGGCTTTGCTACCCATGGACCTTAGAGATATAATTTGTTTTTAGTAAGTTATATGGGAGCTCTGGTAGCGTAGTGGTTACGAATCGGGCTGCGAACCTTAAGGTAGCGGATCGAAACTACCAGCCGCTCCGCAGGAGAAAGATGAGGCTTTCTACTCCCGTAAAGATTTACACCCTCGGAAACCTTGTACAGGGTCGCTATGGGTCGGAACCGACTTGACAGCACTTAACAACAACAACAATGGGGTTCTTGTGTCATTATAATTGATTTAAGATTGCTTTTTGTAGATGTGTTTAGTTTCATTTTTGGAATTTCATAGCTTATGAAAATTGTTTTGGTTCATAATAATAATAAAGTAAGATAATCATTATTAAATAAATTCTACACACATTGTCGTGTCTACATAGAACTTAGGAGTTCTGGTAGCACTGTGTGTTAGATGTTGGACTGCTACCAGAGTATTGCAGTTCAAACCCATCAGCTGCTCTGCAAGAGAAAGATAAGACTGTTTGCTACCTCCTGTAAAGATTTACAGTTTTGTAAATCCTATATGAGATCATTATGAGTCAGAATCAACTTGATGCCACTGAAGATAAAAGCATTTAAGCATTCTTCCTTCATTTAGCTCTAGGTTTCAGTTTGATTCGATTGTCAGTGTAAAATACATGGTTATATAAATGTGGGTTGCTCTAGAGGAAAAAAAAAATGAGGTCACTAAAATTTAATATTCTGCATTAATATCCTGTAATTATATGATAATTTAAGAAGCCTCAGAAAATAATATGCAATAAGATTATTATAACATAATATAGTATTTACTTTCAATCTGGACAGAAAGCTAAGAGTGAGGGAGTCTTGGTTTTATTTCCTTATTTATTTATTTAAACTCTTTATTATGAATTGAGTAAAGGTTTACAGAGCAGACCATCAGTTAACAAAATATACACCATTAAACAAATTGTACACTTGACTCATCTTGATTGCAATTTTCTCAATGTAACATCCCTTATCCCACTGTTTCCTGTTTCTTGTTCTCATTCCTCCTTTTTTTCCCCACCCTTCTGAATTTTGTCATTAGGTAAATACTGCCATTTTTATCTCAAACGATTAACCATCCTATGGTGTATGCACCTCACTAGTGGTGTTGTCTCCACCACCATATACTTATCTATTGGTTGAAAATTGAGCTGCAAGGATGAATTCAGTTCTAGACCTGAAGGGTGGCCAAGGGTCATAGTCTCTATATGTGAGAACATATCATAGCATTACTTTAGTTGTTAATCTATAATACCAGAGGAAATGAAAATATGTTTAACATCAAGTACGCTAAATCATTTAAATTAATTTCATGTTTTGTGAGACAAAGATGAAGCTGGTAGGTTATTCTTTCTGGCACTTTACACTAGGTAACTCATCTCTTTGGTTGTAGAAACCATGAGACAGTAACCCTGCTCTATCTCCTAAACATATGACAAGGACTTGTTGAATTATAGGACACAAGTCAGTTTCTTAATGTCTTTGATGGACATCAATTTTATAACTAATTTGTAAGGCACTTTGAGAGAGAGAAGCATGGGAATGTGTAACTATCCATAAAAAAATCATTGGACAATCTCTTTGATATCTCAAGCGAGTAAAGTTTAGCTAAAGGTAATACAGAAATGTCTACAATCATACATTGACAGAGAACTCCCAGAGGTTCAAGCTGGATTCAGAAGAGGCCGTGGAACGAGAGATATCATTGCTGAGGTCTGGTGGATCTTGGCTGAAAGCAAAGAATATCAGAAAGATGTTTACCTATGCTTTATTGACTACGCAAAGGCCTTCGATTGGGTGGGTCATGACAAGCTATGGACAATATTGAGAAGTATGAGTATTCCAGAACACTTAATTGTACTTCTGAGGAATATGTACCTTGACCAAGAAGCAGTTGTTTGAACAGAGCATGGGAACACTGAATGTTTTAAAATTGGGAAAGGTGTG
>NW_006408677.1:6348618-6349188 GCF_000296735.1 Chrysochloris asiatica | reverse complement strand
TCATTGATGGCGTCAAGTGTGGCAGCGGTGGTGGGGTTGGCCCAGGATCGGACATTGTTTCATTCTGCTGTGCATGGGGTCGCTATGAGTCTGTTCTGACTCGATGGCACCTGACAGCAATAACAACAACAAACTTTATATCGTTGTGGGTATACTTCCACTCTACCTTCCACCTCCTTTCAGCCTGAATATGTATTCCTGTTCATCACTGTTAATTGCATCTGTAGCGATATTTGTCTCCGTTCCCTTTAACACTTGCCCTCCAGCTCGTGTCTTCTCCTGCCTTTATCAGGCTTCTGTCAACCTCTCTCTTTTTGTATATTGCATTCCCTTTCACCCAAGTTAACTTATGTCTATTTTTTTAGCCAGTATATTATTCCCCCTTCTCTCTGTCTTCTGGTAACCATCGAAGAATGTTTCTTTTAGTGTGAAAACCTTTTCTTGACAACTCTTATTTTTCTAGGTTATAAACCTAGTAAGAAGGAGCTCTGGTAGCGTAGTGGTTACGAATCGGGCTGCGAACCTTAAGGTCAGCGGTTCGAAACTACCAGCCGCTCCGCGGGAGAAAGA
>NW_006408677.1:6344325-6347552 GCF_000296735.1 Chrysochloris asiatica | reverse complement strand
AGCTGTAAACACCCATTAATTATCAGAACATATACAAAGTATGAAACTAGGAAAATTGGAAGTTGTCAAAAACATAACGGAATATATAAAGATTGATATTCTAGGCATTAATGAACTCAAATAGACTGTTATTGGTCATTTTGAATCTGAAAAACATATGGCTTACTGTGCCCGGAATGACAAATTCAAGGGGAATGACATTGCATTACTCATCAAAAAGAACATTTCATTATCTATCTTGAACTACAATATCCATATGCCTACAAGCAAGACACGTTACTATTCATATTATTCAAATTTATGCATCAACCATTCTTAGGTGTTGGGTGCTTTTGAGTTGGTTTTGACTCATAGAAACTTTATGCACAACAGAAAAATACATTACCCAATCCTGTGCCATCCTCACAATCATTGTTAAACTTGAGTCCATTGCTGTTGTTGCCACAGTGCGGCTCCATCTTGTTGGGATCTTCGTCGTTTTTGATGACCCTCCATATTACCATCAGAATGTCCTTCTCAAGGGATCAGTCCCTCCTAATAATATATCTGAAATATGAGATACGAAGTCTCACCATTTGGCGCCTAAAGAGCATTCTGACTGTACTTTTTCCAACTCAGATTTATGTTTTTCTGGCAGTGCATGTTACTTTTAATATATGTATATATATATAGTGACTGTGTGTATAAAACAAATTGTAAGGGGATATTATTGGGAATAGATTATTAGAATTATCGAGGCAAGGAGTCATGATCATTTGGCCAAAGGAGGTAGTAGTGGAAATGGATATAAAGTGATAATATTGAATTTATCTTGTATTTGAAGTCAGTAGCACTTGTTAGTAAGTTAGTTGTGGCCAATGAATGAAAGAGAGAAATTAAAACTGACTCCATGAAGTTTGGCTTGAGAACTTGGATAAATGAAGATACAATTAACTGATATTAAAAAGACTGAGTTAGAAGCAGGGTTGTTGAGGAGCAAGGAGGCAGACTAAGGCCTCTGCTTTGGTCATATTATGTCTAAGATGCTTATTAGACACCCAAATAAAAAATCAAGGTTTCTAGGTAGAAGTCAAATAAGTAAATTTTATATGGAAATCACTAGCTTATGGACTCCTGATATGGTACTGTAGTATCAGCAGTGGACTGTGAACCACAAGGTCATCAGTTCAAACCAACCAGCTGGTCCTCAGAAACCCTATATAGTGTCATTATTTGTCAGAATTGACTTGACGTCACTTAAAAACAAAACCAGCATATATATATACATGCTATATAACTCTATGGGAGTTGATCAAATCACCTAAGAAGAGTTGGCTCCAGTAGAGAATCTTAAGTGTTCCAATACTTAAGTTTAAGTGAAA
This sequence comes from Chrysochloris asiatica, assembly GCF_000296735.1. Classification (NCBI taxonomy): domain Eukaryota; kingdom Metazoa; phylum Chordata; class Mammalia; order Afrosoricida; family Chrysochloridae; genus Chrysochloris; species Chrysochloris asiatica. The sequence goes on along the minus strand of NW_006408677.1, from coordinate 6,346,191 downwards.
GACAAGCTAGCAGTAACATAGAAGGAAAATGAAGAGAGATGATGGTATTAAGGAATCCAAGTGAAAGAATGTGTGTATGTCAGCGGGATGCTCATAGCAACCATATATGACAGAATAGTACTGCCCCATAGAATCTCCTAGGCTGTAATCTTTGTGGAGTCAGTTTGAACCAAAAGATCTGCAGTTCAAACTTACCAATTGCTCCTCGGAAACCCTATACTGGGTTGCTATGAGCTGGAAATGACTCAGAAACACCTTACAACGAGTATGTTTAAGGGAGTAAAGTGGAAGGGAGTCGTAAATTATGTCAAGTGTTGCTAAGAAAATAGGATAATCATGGAAATTATTAAGTGGTGGTAAAGGAAGCCTAGTAAATGCAGATTGAGAAGAGAATGTAGAATGAACAGTATGACACAACTCTCTGTACAAAAGTTTTCCTGTGAACAGGAAAAAAGAAATAAAATGTTAGATAGAAGAGTATTCAAAGTCAAGGGAAGGTTTTATTTGGTTGTTTTAAGATGGGTGATAGTAGACCTTGATGCTTTTAATGGAAATAAATCAGCAATGTAGAAGAAAAAAAGGGAAAATTTTAGGAGCAAAGTTCATGAAGAAGTGAAAGTGGTGGTATCTATTGCACAAAGGAAATGTTTGCCTTATAGTAGGAGGATCCATACCCAGGGGAATAAAAGAAGCATAAGAACATTCATATTTGGGCAGGTTATTAAGTGAGGACAACTCTTTGAGTTCTGTAAACTGTTAATTGGCTCAGCTGTCAAATGAAAGATTGTAGTTTCAAGTCTACCCAAGAAATGCCTAGTGATTTGCTTCTTAAAAATTAGCCTTTGAACCCTATGGAGCATATTTCTACTCTGACACACATGAGGTCTCCATGAGGAAGAATCAACTCAACAGCAACTGGTCTTTATTAGTGAGGAAATTCCTTTCTGATTATTTCCATTTTCTTAATGAAGTATGTCAAAGTCATTAACTAATGATCAAAGTCACACATGAGAGTTAGAAGGTTTGAAACAAAAAGAGAAGGAATGAAATAGTAATTGTAGACCATGCAAAAGAGAATCTACTAAGGAAAACAGATTAATGTACTCTAATTTTGGACAACTTACTCAGTTTCTCTAAGTTTTAGGTTATTTTATGTCTAAATTGTGAGTATCAAAAGTTACTACTTAGGGGTGAAATATGGAATTAAAATTTGTTCACAGCTCAAACATTTAAACATTTTTTTAAAGCCTCAAGGTGACATGCTAGGAATTAGTATTTATTCTGGTGATTATATACATTTGAAATTCAGCAGTTCCTACTAATTCAGTTCAATTTATTTTTCTGTTTCATTCAAGTAAAATTAAATACAATACTTTTACTTAAAATAAAATATAGGATGTAATGCTATTTTAATAGAATGCATTTTCTCTCTATCTATATCAGTGCAGAGTGATTATTGAAAGGATGTTTAATAAATGTTATTAATAAATTGCCCAAGTATTAGTATTTGTTGTTTAATTTATTCTTTGTGCTTTTCTATATTTTATTATTCTTTTTGTGTAAGTGTTGTTTCCATAAAATAGTAAATTCATTATTATTTGAAAACATTATTTTGTTGTTGTTAGTTTTCCATTGTGCCAATTTTAAAGCAGGATGACTTAATGTGTGTCAAGTAGAACCACTCTATAGGATTTTCAAGGCTGTAGCCTTTCAGAATCAGATCACAAGCCTGTTTTCCTGTATGCTTTTGGGTGGGTTTCATCTGCCAACATTTTGGTTAGCAGTTGAGCATGTGACCATGTTATACACAGGGACATCTTCAAAACATTATTTCAATGTGGATAACATGTTTTCTTTCTGTGATAG
>NW_006408677.1:6342252-6343485 GCF_000296735.1 Chrysochloris asiatica | reverse complement strand
GTAAAGATTTACACCCTCGGAAACCCTGTACAGGGTCACTATGGGTCGGAACCGACTCGACGGCACTTAACAACAAAAAACAACAGTGAGCTGAAATGGACTGGTATCAGCCATTTTGAATCGGATGACCGCATATTTTACTATGCTGGAAATGACAAATTGAAGAGGAATGGTATAACATTCATTGTCAAAAAGAACATATCCAGATCAGTCATGTGGTACAACGCTATCTGTGATAGGATAATATCCATGTGCTTACAGGGAAGCCCAGTTAATACCACTATTATTCAAATTTACGAACCAACGACTAAAGCCAGTGAAGATGAAATAGAAGAATTCTACCAACTTCTTCAATCTGAAATTGATCAAACATGCAATCAAAATGTAGTGATCATTACTGGTGATTGGAATGCAAAGGTTGAGGGCAAAGAGGAAGGATCAGTAGTTGGAAAATATGGCCTTGGTGATAGAAATTATGCTGGGGAACACATGATAGAATTCGGCTAAACCAAAGATTTGTTCATTTCAAATATCTTCTTTAGACAGCATAAGAGACGACTATACACATAGACCTCACTAGATGGAATACATAGAAATCAAATTGATTACATCTTCAGAAAGAGACGATGGAAAAGTTCCATATCATCAGTCAAAACAAGGCCAGGGGCAGCCTGTGGAACAGACCATCAATTACTCATATGCAAATGCAAACTGAAGCTGAAGAAAATGAAAACAAGTGCACAAGAGCCAAAATATGACCTTGAATACATCCCAACTGAATTTAGAGATCATCTGAAGCACAAATTGGATACATTAAACACTAAAGACCAAAGACTAGAAGAGTTATGGGTTGACATCAAGAACATCATACATGAAAAAAGCAAAAAAGAAAGGAAGGAAGGAAGGAAGGATCAAAATGGATGTCAGAAGAGACACTGAAACTTGATCTCCAGCTTGGAGATGCTAAAGCAAATAGAAGAAATGAGGAGGTACAATAGCTGATCAGAAAATAAAAAATTCAGCTCAAGAAGATAAAGCCAAATATTACAACAAATTGTGCAAAGATCTGGAGTCAGAAAACAAAAAAGGAAGAACACGATCAGCATTTCTCAAAAGGGGAAATGAAGAAAAAAAAAAATCAAGCTTCGACTTTCGTTATTGAAAGATTTTCTGGGCAAATTACTGAATGATGCAGAAAGCATCAAGAGAAGATGGAAGGAATACACAGAGTCA
>NW_006408677.1:6331139-6340916 GCF_000296735.1 Chrysochloris asiatica | reverse complement strand
TTGTCAGGAGGGACCAGTTGCTGGAGAAGGATATCATGTTTGGTAGGGTGGAGGGTCAGAGAAAAAGAGGAAGACCCCCAACAAGATGGATTGGCCACTTGGCAGCATCACTGGACGGATTGGGCAGTGTTTTGTTTGCTATGAGTTGGTACTGACTCAATAGCACCTAATGACAACAACAACAACAACAACAACATAAAATTCACAGTACATGTTCACAAGTATATGGTTTATTAGGGAAATAACAAGCTGCATGTCCAGTTTGCAAACCATGATATTTTCAATCACTTCATGTACATGTGAAAGTTGGACAATGAATAAGGAAGACCATCGAAGAATTGATGAATTTGATTTGTGGTGTTGGAAAAGAATGTTGAAAGTACCATGGACTGCAAGAAGGACAAACAAATGTGTGTTGGAAGAAGTGCAGCTAGAATGCTCCTTAAAAATCAAGAAGATCAGACTTTGTCTCTCATAGTTTAGACATATTGCTATGAGAGACCAGAGCCTAAGGAAGGACATCATGCTTGGTAAAGTGGAGGATCAGTGAGAAAGAAGAAGACCCCTGTGATGGATTGGCATAGTGACAGCAGCAATGGACTCAAGAGTAGCAAAGATTGTCAGGTTGGTGTAGGACCAGGCAGTGTTTCATTCTGTTGTGCATAAATAAGGTTGCTATGAGTTGGTACAGACTCAGAGGCACCTAACAACAACAACAATAACAGGCTACAATTCAGGATCAGGATCAATTTGGTACAACTCAGTAGACAGGATAAATATCTTCAATCAGGATAGCTTCCAAGAAAGACAACACTCAGTTTCTTCTCAGCTGTATCCACAGTGAGGTTGCACTTCTAGGCTATAATCTTGGGTAGGCCCCACTCTGGCCTCGTCTTGCTATAGGCCCTTAATTTGAACTGTTTTCTGCCACCCTGTTCTCTCCCCACCATTCAAACAAGTGTTACAACCCTTTTGGTTCTTCCATCAAGTATCCAGAGGTACCCCACTGCACTAGCAAGGCTCTTGCTCGAAGGTACTAAGCTCTCTTCCCTCATGGTTCAATAAATTCACTGCAACAACCTCACTGCATGGGTGGGGAAGCCCATTACCACTGTCTTGCACTGGTCTAGTGGTTTTCACTGCTTATGCCATTTTGGTGTCGTGTACTGTCTCTTGGTGTTTCCAGTGTTAAAACTCTACCATGGTCTAGGAAGTTCTCAATGCTGGGAACCCAGTTTTAAAGGATATGTTCTGCTCTAGGTTCTTCTTGATTGTACTGAGGTCCCCTTCAACCTCTGCAGGATTAGTCCTTACAGGCCTAACAGGATGATAAAATTAGCCAATATTCATGGTAGACCATAGTCACCTCATTTGCGTAGTACATTCTGCAATCCTGCAGGGTTTTACACCCCTTATTTGCATAGTAAACTGTCCAGTCCCTTTGCCCAGCAAAGTATCGTGACAGAACTACAAGTCCAGATTCAGAAAGTTCATGTACAAAGAGAAACTTGCTGCACGGCACATGAAAAAAACAAATTAAGGTTGCAGATGAAAATTTAGTTGCTGGTCAGAAGACCTTGAAAGGAAAGAGATTATTCTGAACTACCCAGGTGGCTGTAATGTAATAAGAATTGTTATCAGTGAAAGAGTGAGGCAGAAGAGAGAAAATCAGATATGGCACTTGACAACAGCTTATTATTATTGGATGGTGCTGATAAAAAAGGTAAATTGGATAGTATGTTTTCCTTATTGAAAACACTTCAGCCAAAGTATGGTGAGACCTGGGGACTCCTGAGCTCTTAGACAAGTACACAGTCATGGAGAGCTAAAGCTCAGAGTGAAACGTCCAGCTGATATGCAGTAAGGGGAGACGAACAAGAGTGCTGAAACTTGCAGATAGTACCCATTTGACCTAGCTTCAATGGCCTGATGATCAGAACTTGACTGTTGTTTTTAGGTGCCATCTAGTCGGTACTGACCCATAGTGACCTGATGCACAACAGAAATAAACACTGCCCAATCCTGGGCCAACCTCACTATTATTGCCACGCTTGAGTCCATTGATGCTGCCACTTGGTAAATCCATCTCCTTGGGGGTCTTCCTCTTTTTCTCTGACCCTCCACCTTACCAAACATGATATCCTTCTCCAGTGACTGCTCCCTCCTGACAATAAGTCCAAAGTATGCGAGACGAAGTTGAGCCATCTTGGCCTCTAAGGAGCACTCTGGCTGCACTTCTTCCAAAATGAATCTATTGGTTCTTTTGGCAGCCCATGGCACTTTCAATATTCTCCTCCAACACCATAACTCAAAGGCATCAATTCTTCTGCAGTCTTCCTTATTCACTGTCCAGCTTTCGTATGTATATGAGGTTATTGAAAACACCATGGCTTGGGTCAAGTGCACCTTAGTCCTCAAGCTGACATCTTTGCTCTTCAACACTTTAAAAAGTTCCTATGCAGCAGATTTGCTTAATGCAATATGTCGTTTGAACTCTTGACTGCTGCTTCTGTGAGTGTTGATCATTGATCCAAGAAGAATTAAGTTCTTTTCAATGTCAATCTTTTCTCCGTTGATAAGAATGTTGTTTATTGGTGCAGTGGTGAGGATTTTTGTTTTCTTTACATTGAGAAGTAATCCATATAGAAGGCAGTGCTCTTTGATCTTCATCAGTAAATGTTTTAAGTCCTTGTACTCTACTAGAGGAAGATTTAAAAAATTGATAAAGGAAACAAGTGTAAATTGTTACAATTTGATGAACTTGACCTATACTTATGGAAGTAGTAGCTCCAAATACCAACTGAGAGGGAAGGAGTCTTCACATCAAGGGTCAATGCTAACCCCTCTGTATAAAGGATTGATAGGGACAGGCCACTTAGACATTGGGTACCGTAAATTGAGGACGGGAGGGGCTATGAAGGCACAAAGTGACTGGCTTACAAGGTTTCAAGAGGGAGCTTAATTCCAGAGTATGTGGGGGAAGTTTGAATCCCCACTAAATAGTTTTCATCTTGTCTAAACAGGTTTGGTGAAAAGAGATGGGGCTAAGATTCTTATGATTCAATAGTGAGTAATTGTTATCATGACTAATTGTGACTGTCAGAACTATAAAGGTAGAAGTTTTGTAGAAAAAGGGGTGAGTAGTTAATCTTACATTCCAGGAACAGAGGACTCTAGGACCATCAAGTTAGAAGAGCACCAGTGGAAAGTGGGACCTTAACCAGAGAAGCAGCGACACCAGAGATGGAGTCAGAGATGATGATATGGAGATAGAGCAGTTGAGGACTCTAGACTCATGGAAAGAGAAAGGCTGTGTGCTGGCAGCCAGGAGTCAAGCTTGCAGAATGTGCCCTTGGGTTGTTTAAATTATTATATATTCATGAGTGTTTTTGTGTACCTCCCCCAGACCCCCCCCCAAAACAAATCAAACAAACAGGGAATGGAAGCAAATACTGTTGAATGATGATGCATGTAGAGGACTATAATCATTGCAATGACACAAAATACAATAGGATGAGTGTAAAATCAATGTTTTCCCATGTAAACTATCACTCAAGTCACAATAAAAACTTAACAACAGCAAAAAACAACAACAACAACAACACTTCAGTAGCTTTCCTCTGGCAGTTCAAACTCACCAGCTGCTCCTTGGAAACCCAATACAAGGTTGCTATGAGTCAGCACCGATTCTCCAGCAAATAACAACAACACTTGAAATATGAATTTAAGTAAATAAAAAAAATATGCTACAAAATCATAAAACACTTTATTAAACAAAAATATCAGAATGTTAAACTATTGTTTCTTAGCATTTCATCTGTCTATGTCTATATACTTCTAAAAGCAATGTTTCCATCTTTCTAATCCTTCTCCTAAGAATTCTGTGCTCTTAAATTTATACCACATCAAAAATATAGTTGTGGCATCTTCAGAGGACTCAAATTGTGTTCCTCTTTAATGTTTTTGTGTTTAAGGAACAAAAAGAAGTTTGAAGGAACAGAATCAGGGATGTAGAGTGGATTAGGTATGATTTCCCAATTAAATTATCATAGGACATAGCCCTTGTTACCCTAGAAGAGTAAAAAGAGGAAGACCCCCCAATGAGATGGATCCGCCAGGTGGCATCATTGATGGCATCGAGTATGGCAGCGGTAGTGAGGTTGGCCCAGGATCGGACATTGTTTTGTTCTGCTATGCATGGGGTCGTTATGAGTTGGTTCCGACTTGATGGCACCTGACAACAACAACAACCCTAGAAGAATGAGTTGTTGCGTTGTCATGATGGAAAATAATTCCTTGGTGCAAATTTCCTGACCTTTTCTCATCAAAGTAGTTTCCAATTTTCTTAAAATTTCTCCATAATATGCTCCAGTGATCATCCTATGTCCTTCAAGAAAATCTATCAAGATTACTGCATGTTTGCAATCTCAGAAAACAATTGCAATAAACTTCTGAGCTGTCCTCTCTGCCTTGAATTTAACTGACCCATCAGATGGCTTTGGAAGCCACTGTTTTGATTGGCTTCTTGTTTCTGAAGGTACCCTATAGAGACTAAGACAAAGGTATTAATACGATAACTTGTCTGCAGCTATCCACTGATTATAGAGACATGTGTAAACATATTTTGTTTGGAATAAACTCAAGTATGTATGAACTAAAATCCTAATCACAATAATGTTTGACTTACCTTCAGTACTTCAAACTTCTCAGCTTGAACTTGTATAAGGTCCTGCATTATCTGATTTCTATTACCTGTCTAGCTTTGTCTTTTAGCTCTTGTGGCCCATTATAATGGGGTAAGTTAATTTCTCTCCCAGAGCCTTTACACATGTTCATTGTTGTTGTTATTGTTAGGTGGCAACGAGTTGGTACCATGACCTTATGCACAGAGGAGCAAAACACTGGTCCTGCCACAAACTCACAATCGTTGCTTCTTTTTAGCCCATTGCTCCTGCCATTGTGCCAATCAATCTCGTTAGGGAACTTCCTCATTTTCTCCGACCCTCTACTTAACCAAACATGATATCCTTCTCCAGTGATTGGTCCCTCCTGGTAATTTGTCCAAAGTATGAGAAATGAAGCCTGACCATCCTGGCGTCCAAGAAGCATTATGGCTGTACTTATTCTGATGCAGATTGGTTTGTTCTTTTGGCATTCTATGGTACTTTAATATTCTACTCAAACACCATAACTCAAAGGCATCAATTCTTCTATGGTCTTCCTTATTCACTGTCCAACTTTCAGATGCATATAGGTCAGTCACATCTTAGTCCTCAAACTGACATCTTTGCTCTTAAACACTTTGACTTGGTTTTGTACAGCAGCTTTGCCTAATGCAATATGTCATTTGACTTATTGACTGCTGTTTCCATGAGTGTTTATGATTGATCCAAGCAAAATGAAGTCTTTGATAACTTCAATATTTTCTCCAATTATATCGATGTTATTTATGGGTCCAGTAGTGAGGATTTTTGTTTTCTTTACATTGAGGTGCAACCCATACCAAAGGTTGTGGTCTTTGATCTTCATCAGTAAGTATTTTAAGTCCTCTTCACTTTCAGCAAGCAAAGTTGTATCATCTGTGTATCACAAGTGTTAACAAGTCTTTCTCCAATCCTGATGCCATCTTTTTCTTCATGTAACTCAACTTCTGGAATTATTTGCTCAGCATATGGACTGAATAAGAATGGTGAAAGAATACAACCCTGGTGTACACCTTTCCTAATTTTAAACCATTTGATATTCCCTTGTTCTGTTCAACAACTGCCTCTTGATCTATGTATAGGTTCCTCATGAGCACGATTAAGTGTTCTAGAATACTTATTCTCTACAATAATAATGTTCTTATTAACTGGCTTTCCTTGTAGACATATGGATATTATCCTGTCACTTATAGCATTGTAATTCAGGATAGATCTTGAAATGCTCTTTTTAACAATGAGTATTAAGCCATTCCTGTGGTGCATTGAACCTAGTCATTCTTCAGGAGAAAGATGAGGTATTCTGCTTGCATAAGATTTACAGCCTCAGAAACCCTATGGAACAATTCTGCTTTGTCTTACAAAGCCACTATGCATCAAAATCCAATTTACAGCAGTGGGTAATAGCACCATAAATAGATATATGCCATTAACTTTAAAAAAAAGAAAGAAAGAAAACAGCTTCAATTTTCAAATTCATACACATATTTCAATAACTTCTTAAAGTTCACCAACTGTTTGATAGTGACTCAGGTTCTCATTTTATATCTGTAAGGTTACCACTTGTCTGTTGGTTTGCCGTACTGTGGTAGCTTGTGTGTTACTGTGATGTTGGGAGCTATGCCACTGCTGTTATAAACAGCAGTAGGGTCAACCATGGTGGACAGGTTTCAGTGGAGCTTCCAGACTAAGACAGACTAGGAAGAAGAAGAAGCAGACTACATCGGAATGTTTAGCCACTGAACACACGATGAATGGCAGTGGAACATTGTTAGATATAGTGCTGAAATATGAGCCCCTTGGGTAAGAAGACTTTCTAAATACAACTGGGGAAAAACTCTCTTCTCAAAGTAGAGTTGAACATGATGATGCAAATGGAGTAAAGCTTTCAGGGCCTTCATTTTTTGATGTGGCACAACTCAAATGAGAAGAAACAGCTTCAAACATTCATTAATAATTGAAGCATGGAATGTACAAAGTGTGAATTTGGGAAAGCTAATATTTGTCAACAATGAAAAGGAACACATAAATACCAATATCCTATGCATTAGTGAGCTGAAATGGACTGGTAATTGCCATTTTGAATCAGACAATCATATGGCTTACTATGCAGGGAATGACAAATTCAAGAGGGATAATATTACTTTCATCATTAAAAAGACCATTTCAAGGTCAATTTTGAAGTACAATACTATCTGTGATAGGATAATATTCCATATGCATACAAGGTATGGATAATATACTCAGAGTCACTGTACCAAAAAGAAATGGTCAATGTTCAACCATCTCAAGAGGTAGCATATTATCAAGAATAGATGTTACTTAAGGAAGAAGTTCAAGATGCGCTGAAGGCATTGGCAAAAAACAAGGCCCCAGTAATTAATGGAATACAAATTTAAATCTTTCAGCAAACTGATAAAGTTCTGGGGACATTCACTCATCTATGCCAAGTAGCCTGGCCAACCAACTGAGATTCATATTTGGACCCATTCCCAAGAGAAACGACCAATTGGAATGCAGAAATCATTGAACAATATCATGAATATCACATGCAAGTTTTGCTGAAGATAATTTAAAAATAACTTTGACACTACATCAACATGGAACTGCCAGAAATTCAGGTCAGATTAAGAAGAGGATGTGGACTGAGGGATATAACTGGTAATGTCAGATGGATCTTGGCTGAAAGCAGAAAATACCAGAAGGAGATTTGTGTATGCTTTATTTAGTATGCAAAGTCTTTCAACTGTGTGGATAATGACAAGCTATGGATAGTAATATGAAGACTAGATATTCAAAACACTTAATTGTGCTCATGAGGAACCTATGTATAGACTAAGAGGCTGTTGTTAGTAGAGAACAAGGGATACTAAATGGTTTAAAATGAGGAAAGGTGTGTGCCAGAGTTGTATTCTTTCACTATACTTATTCAATCTGTATGCTGAACAATTAATCCAAGAAGCTGGATTAAATGAGGAAAAATGTGTGTGGCATTAGGGTTGGAGGAAGACTCATCAACAGCATGATATATGCAGAGGATACAACCTTGCTTTCTGGAAGAAAAGAATACTTAAAATACTTACTGATGAAGATCAAAGACCACAGTCTTTAGTATGAATTGCACCTCAATGTAAAGAAAACAAAAAGGTTCACAACTGGACCAATAAATAGCATGATAAATGGAGACAAACTAGAAGTTGTTAAAGACTTCATTTTTCTAGGCAGTAGATATTAAGAAATCGAACAATGTATTACATTAGGCAAATCTGCTGTACAAGAATACTTTAAAATGTTCAAGAGCAAAGGTATCAGTTTGAGGGCTAAGGTGCTCCTGACTCAAGCCATAGTATTTTTAATTTCCTCATATGCATGTGAAAGTAGACAATGAATAAGGAAGACCATAAAATAATTGATGCAGTTGAGCTTTGGTTCTGAATAAGAATGTTAAAAGTACCATGAACATCCAGAGGAACAAAGGAATCTATATTGGAAGTACAGCCAGTATGCTCCTTAGATGAGAAGATGGCAAGACTTTGTCTGTCATATATCGTACATGTTATCAGGAATTTCCAGTTCCTGGAGAAGAACATCATGCTTGGTAAAATGGAAGAACCTAGAAAAAGAGGAAGACCTCCAATACAAGGGATCTTCATATTGGCAGCAGCAATTGGTTCAAGTGTAACAATTGTGAGGATATGCAAACCTGGACTGTGTTTCCCTTTGTTGTGTATAGGGTTACTATGAGCCAGAGCTGACTTGAAGGCACCTAAACAACAAGGCATAGTCTCTTTTTCAACAGTAGTGGACTGATGAATGGAATTAGAGATGGGTGTAAGAGAAAGACAATTAAAAAAATCACTTTTTTGATTGTTTCAGTAATAGTTGACGTGTAATAGGAAGTCATACCCCATCTGAATTAATAAATAAATGGATCAATAAAAATAATTGTATTCTTCATCCGGTACTGTCAGTTTTATACTTGCTCACTACCTCCTTCTCCTCTTATGCCATTTCTACAACTGGACATATCACTGGTTATGTGATTCATAGGATCTTTTTGACTGAATTTCACTGGCCAGATTGGTCTGGTAGCCCTAGATAGATACCCAGAGGGATAGAGAATGCCTTTACGAACTATTGAAATTTTCTGATCTAAAATAGGAAATTTAATACTAGAGAAGATAAAGCCTCAAATATACCTGAAGCCATCGTGCACCTACTGTATTAGGTCCTTGTGCAACTTATCATATTTACAAAAGTAGGCGTAGTGGTAACTAATATTTGCACCATCTATAATTACTCCAAGTAAAGCTGCCTAAAGATATATGTCTACTTGAAACTGTTAGTTTTGCATTATAAGAATGAAAAAAAAAAAATGTGTCCCTTGATGTAATGTTAAGCAGTATTGCTATAAAAAAATATAATTGCACTCTTTATTCCTTTTTTTTCTAATAATTGATTTTTTTTCACTGACAATATAATAGAGCTTAGGCTTTCTTAAATGACCTTAGAGTAAATTCTCTTACGATTACATCTTTTCAACAATAGTTTCTGACTTAAAGCTAAACTTACCATTAGCATTTTATAGCCAAAAAAAAAAAAAAAAGTCCACCTTGTATTTAGTAGATTGTTGCAATCTGCATTTAGATGGGAATATTATAAAACAGCAACGCAAAAAGTTGTTTGTTAGAAAAGTTTTTTTTTGTTTTTTTGTACTGGATTTTGTTTCTTTGATTTCCTGTGGCATAAACTGTCTATATCTTAAACAAAAATAATTCTCTAGAAACAATTATCAGAATTAAATTTTGCCTTTAATAAGAAGTTCCTAATAGTGTAGTAATTATGAATCAGGCTAATCTCAAGGTCAGCAGTTTGAAACTACCAGAGGTTCCATGGGAGAAAGATGAGGCTTTTTGCTCCTGTAAAGACAGACTAGGAAGAAAGAGTGACGAACTACTTCCGAATCACTAGTCACTGAAAACTCTATGAATAGCAGAGAAACATTGTCAGATACAGGACCAGAAGGTGGGAAGGCACTCAGAATGTGACTGGGGGAAAAAAAAATGCCTCCTCAAAG
>NW_006408677.1:6311262-6312864 GCF_000296735.1 Chrysochloris asiatica | reverse complement strand
AGTATTTCTCTCTATCCACTTTAGCTTTTTAAAAAACACACAAACAAAAAAACCCACTCAGGTATACATAATAATTTACATCTCCAAAGGGCACATTCTGCAAGTCTGTTCCTGGCCTCCAGCTCTTAGTCCTTCTCTTCTTAGTCCATGAATCAAGAGTCATTAGCCATTCCCCCTCTCCATGCCTCCATCTCTGGCACTGCTTCTCTAGATAAGGTCCTGCACTCTGCTTGTGCGTTACTCCCTTGATGATCCTAGTGTCCTCAGATTCTGGACTGTAAGATCAACCACTCCCCTTTTTTTGCTACAAAACTTCTACCTTTACAATTGTGACAGTTGCAATTAGTCATGATAACAGTTATTCACTATTGAATCTTACAAATCTTATCCCCATCTCTTTTCACCAGATCCATCTAGACAAGATGACAGCTATTCAGTGGGGACTCTTTCTTTCCCCCCATACTCTTAAGCTAAGCTCCCTCTTGAAACCTTGTAAGCCAGTCACTTCATGCCTTTATTGCCTCATCATTTTAGGTTGCCAATATCGAAGTTGCCCATCCCTATCTACCCTGTGTACAGAGCGGATAGCATTGATACTTGATGTGAAGACTCTTTCCCTCTCTGTTGGTATTTAAAGTAACTACCACTCTGCATATAGGTCAAGTTCATCATTAAGATGCATCTTCTCTCACTGTAGCTGTTCCAGTCTGCTTGTCATTTCTAGTGGGAATGTCTCACTTTATAAGGTTGTGGATGGGACTCAGGATTCCACCTAAGGTTCTATACTCTGTAAAGGCTTTGAATGAGGCCTATTTCACTGGGCAAGTTGTAGAACCCCTTTTAGGTATTCCAATCAGTTATAGGCTGAAGATGGGCTTACAAGTTTTCTCTAATCATGTTTCCCAACATTCCTTTCTATCCCACTCAAGTGTCTGTTTTACAATAGTAGGCAAGGGAAACTAATATTCATAAGGCAGTCAAGGATTTTAGTATTATTTCCCCTCTTCAACCTATACCTAGATCCCTGTATCCCATACCCCTGTTGTTCCAAGGTTGAGTATGCATCACTATTTACCTCTGCCCCACTAGTCCATGCAAACCTGTCTCAGTGTTCCCCTATCTATCTTATTATTCTTCCTCCTCCCCCCTTCGTGTATTGCCTTCCCCAACACCCAAAGTAAACCCCCCACCCCAACCCCATTGTGGTTACCTTATATTCCCATTAGTTCTTCACTCCATTTAAGATAGTCTATTTTATCCAGTAATCTACCTGATCTTCTCACCACCTGGGTATCTGTTTATCTATGTTTACCTTATTTCACATTGTAATTGTTTTGATCATAGACTGACCTCCCAGATCCTCTGTTCTTATAATTTTATTCTGTTCTTGACTCTCCCATTTTTCGACTGAGTTCAGGTTGATGCTGCCATATACATCAGTCTGTAATTGTTGTGTGTTCTTGTTGGTTCTCAGTCCACAGAACTTCCTTTAGGATGTTTTTCATAGCAGGGCTGGCTTTGGCAAAATCCCTTAGCTTCTGTTTATTCTGGAATGTTTTAATTACAACGTCGTATTTGATTGACAGCTTTGCTGGGTAGAGG
>NW_006408677.1:6304350-6311162 GCF_000296735.1 Chrysochloris asiatica | reverse complement strand
TGTGAAAGCTGGACAGTGAATAAGGAAGATCATAGAAGAATTGATGCCTTTGAGTTGTGGTGTTTGGAGGAGAATATTAAAAGTGCCATGGACTGCCAAAAGAACCAATAGATATGTTTTGGAAGAAGTGCAGCCAGAGTGCTCCTTGGAGGCCAGGATGGCTAAGCTTCGTCTCTCATACTTTGGACATATTGTCAGGCGCGAACAGTCGCTGGAGAAGGATGTCATGCTGGGTAAGGTGGAGGATCAGAGAAAAAGAGGAAGACCCCCAACGAGATGGATCAGCCAGGTGGTATCATTGATGGCGTCAAGTGTGGCAGCGGTAGTGAGGTTGGCCCAGGATCGGAAATTTTTTTGTTCTGCTGTGCATGGGGTCGCTATGAGTCGATTCTGACTCGATGGCACCTGACAACAACAACAAAGATTTACGGCCTCGGAAACCCTATGTAGAGTCTCTGTGAGTCAGAATGGTCTCCATGGCAAATAACCACCAAGCACTATGACATTTGAAAAGTAACATCCAGGAAATGTTTTAAAAATCAAGATTGCGCTGTTCCTTTTAGATGTGGAGAGATAAAGGCAAACTAAAACTATTTTAGTTTGTATGTGTTAGATATAGTTACCTATATTTGTTGATAAGTACTGTGGAGTTGGTTCTGACTCATAGTGACTCAGCACAGGGTTTCTGAGGCTGTAAATCTTTATGGGAGCAGAACGCTTCATCTTTCTCCCACCGAACCGTTGGTAGTTTCGAACTGCTGACTTTGAGGTTGGCATCCCGACTCGTAACCACTCCGTTATGTATGTTGTTGTTACATATAGACATAATCAAATTCAAGACAGTGTTAAAGAATAGAAGTAAATTCTATTGTTACAAAGTACCATTGTAATCCTGTAAACTACAATTTAAACATTCTTATTATATGATTCCTGGCTGCCCTAAATTGTTTGCCTTAGATATGTCTCTGTCACTCCTTTGCTATCAATCCTTACCTCCACCCAAATATATTTATTTATATTTTCTTTCGAACAGACCCCAAACTGCCCTCAGCATTGTGTCTCAAGCACACCACTTATATTTGTCTAAATTTGACAAGTCACCTAAAACTCTCTGTGCTTCAGTATCCATATCTATACAGTTGGGATAATGATGATACTACTTCACAAAATTGTTTTAAAGCTGAAAAAGAATGGATATAAAGTAATTTGGCACACTGCTGCCAATATACGTAAGCTATTCATTTACTCATTTAATTTGTGCTATCAATGCTACTATGGTTCTTATGTGGTGCTGTGGGATAAACACTGGACTGCTAATCAAAAGATCATTGGTCCAAATCCACCAGCTGCTCCTTGGAAACCCTATACAGGATCTCTATGAATCAAAACTGATTCAATGGTATTTACAACAACGTCAATGTTGCTACTACTACTACTACTCTTCCACTACCAGCTCTCTAAACACCCTACATGTATTAAACCAGTTTCATTAAGCATCCTCCTTTCCATAACCATACTTGATTAAAGAGAAGTGACTAGTCCTGGTGGCAGAATGGGTTATGTGTTGGGCTACTGACTGAAAGGTTGATGGTTTGAACCTAGTAGCTGTTCCATCTGAGAAAGATAAAGCAGTCTGCTTCTGTAAAGGTTTATAGACTTTAAATTCCTATGGAGCAGATCTACTGTCTTAAAGGGTCACTATTATCTGAATTTACTGCATGGCAGTGTGTTTGTTTTTTTTTTGTTTGTTTGTTTGATTGAATGACTGACTGATTGATTGATTGAATGACTGAATGACTGACTGATTGATTGATTGACTGAGTGACTGACTGACTGACTTACTTCAGTCTAATTTCCTTCTCATTGCCATGAAAACAGTGACCAGCAGACTTAGTAGAGGCATATGTTTGAAAAATATCATTAGAATCCAAAATTAACATGGTAAAAACAAAACAGAACATCATAACTAATTGACACCTAGGCCACAATGTTTCCCTGTGCCACATCTTGCAATCAGAAGCCCTCTTCCCCGAGTAACTTTTGGGATCTGGTATTTAATGTGCACCTTATTCAGTGCCTGATTTTGTGTTACAAATTGAGATTGAGGGAAGGATAATCCCATGAAAGAAAAAAATTATGAAGGGTCACTTCTTTACATATGAATTTGTATAAAATTTACTATGAAAATATTAGAAAATCCTCCATGAAAGGATATTTATTCATGTGGTCAGCATTCATCTTATATAACCCAATCATTTGTTTTCATATTTCTCTCCATTATCTTCAGAGTAAGGTATAACGCCTTAGTCATATTGTCCATTTGCTATACTACCTTACCTGTGGGAGACACTCAGATGTTTATTGAATGAAAAGATGAATGGATTAGACCTGAATTTTAATCTCAAGAAGACTATAGTCTTGTAGAAAATACTCAATATGTGCACACACGGCAGTAATCCTCATCCCAAACAATCTTCCTAGCCTCTTCTCTTCTCTATTCTCCCATTCCCTAATCCACAGAGAATATTCTATGTATTCTCACATCCCTGTTCCATGAGTTCCTCTGCCTAAAATACTCTACCCTCCATTTACTGCTTTGTGAGCTCTTACTCATTTTCAAGGTATAAATCTAATAGTATCTTCTCAGTGAAGTTTTTTTTGACGTCCTTTCCCCAAGCATAACAAATCTCTTACTCTTTTAACAACAACACACTTGTAGCACCTATTAGACACTCTTCTTTGTACTTAGAACATTGAACCATGATTACTTAGTTGCTATTTCTTTATCTTCCGTATGAACTTCAAAAAGATTGGGACTTTAGCTAATTGATCTTTGTTATTGTAGATCAGAGGACAAGTCTGGCTTATGTTGTTATTGGTAGGTGCAATTGAATCAGTTTCAACTCTTTGTGAAAAAGAAGGAAACACTCCTCTGTCCTGCACCATCATAACAATCATTGCTATATTTGAGCCTAATGTTGTAGTCACTGTGCCAATTTGTATCATTGAAGGTCTTCTTTTTCATCACACTTCTACTGTGCCAAGTATGATGTCCTTCTTGAACTAGCCCTTTTGATAACATGTCCAAAGAATGTAAGACTCAGTGTCACCATAATAGACCATGGAATTGCCTAGGATATCAATCTTTATGTGTTCTGTTTCTTTTTTAAAGTTTTTATTGTGAATTGAGTGAAAGTTCACTAGACAATTCATTAGTTTTACATTCAACAAAGTATATTTTGTTCATTGCAATAAATACAATCTCCTCCGTGTACTATCATTTACCAGTATTTACCTATTCCTGCTTTTTAAAAAAGTTTTTATTGTAAATTAATTGATAGTTTACATGGGAGAACATCGGTTTTACACTCATTGTTTCATTGAAATGATTACAATCTCCTCTGTTCATCATCATTCAACAGTATTTGCTTCTAATCCCTCTGTTGTTTGTTTGTTTGTTTGTTTTTTGAAGGTGGGGAATGTACCCCAAAACATTCAGGAATATATAATAATTTAAACATCCAAAGGGTACATTCTAAATTACTGCCTGCTGAGCACCATCACCTGGCTGCCAGCTCACAACCTTTCACTTTCTATGAGTCTAGAGTCCTCAGCTGCTCTCTGTCTCCATGCCCTCATCTCTGTCTCCATCTCTGGTGTCACTGCTTCTCTGGATAGGGTCTCACATTCTGCTCAGGTTTTTCTGAGGTCCTCTGTTTCTGTAATGTAATATTCACTACTTCCCTCTGTTTGTAATAAAACGTCTACCTTTACAGTTGTGACAGTTGCAATTAGTCATGATAACACTTATTTACTATTGAATCATAAGAATCTTATCCCCATCTCTTTCAACAGACCCATCTAGACAAGATAAATACTATTAGGTAGGGATTCTACCTTTCCCTGTACATTCTGAAACTAAACTCCCTCTTGAAAACTTGTAAGCCAGTCACTTTGTGCCTTTATTACCCCCCTCCCTTTAGGTAGCCAATGTCTAAATTTCCCATCCCTATCAACCCTATATACAGAGGGGATAGGATTGGTCGTTGATGTGAAGACTCCTTCCCTTTCAGTTGGTATTTTGAGCTACTATTTCTGTAAGTACTAGTCAAGTTCATCAAATTGTAGCAATTTTTTTCCCTTATAATTTAAAAAAAAAAATCTTCCTCTAGTTGATTTCTGATCATCAAGCTAGGTTAGGTAGGTACTATCTACAAGTTTGGATGTTCTTTTGTGTCTCCCCTCACTTCACATCAGCTGGATGCTTCACTTTCAGCTCTAGTGCTCCGTGGTTATGTCCTTTTCCATGGGCTCAGGAGTCCCTAGGTCTCACAACACTTCAGACCAACCAGTCCTTCTCTCTCTCATCTTCAGGTCGATGGGTGTCTATGAAACATGGTCAAACTTGGCCCATATCTTCATTGCTGCCTTTCCCCCTCTTCCACTCACCAGAAGACCAACATGGTCGCTAGAAAGCTTAGATGCCTGCTCAGGTGTTTCCTTAGAGTTTCAGTTTTGTAGTGCTGTTTGTCCTGAAGGAACTTGATTGCTTGCCTTAATGGCTTCCTGGCAAACAACTTGCTTGTTCTTGTAGTGGCCATTCAGACTGCCATTTTTGTTTTGGATTTTTCCTGCTGGTCTTTCTTTCAAGAAACGTCTTTTGTTCCTCTAGCTGTTCCAGGATGGTCTGCTTGTCTTTTCAAGTGAGAATGTCCCACCTCAGAATGTTCTGGATGTGGCTCAGGATTCCATCTAAGGTCCTATACATTACAAAGGCAATGCAAGAAGCCTGTTTCAATGGGCAAGTTCTAGACCCCTCTTTAGGTATTCCAATCAGTTATAGACTGATGATGAGATTACAAGTTCTCTGTAATCATATATCTTTTCTATCACACTCAGTTGTCTATTTATGAATCGGGCTGCGAACCTTAAGGTCAGCGGTTCAAAACTACCAGCCGCTCCACGGGAGAAAGATGAGGCTTTCTACTCCCGTAAAGATTTACACCCTCAGAAACCCTGTACAGGGTAGCTATGGGTTGGAAGCGACTCAACGGCACTTAACAACAACAACAACAAGGCAAAGGAAACTAATATTTATAAGACAGTCAAGCATCTTAACATTAGTTCTCCTCTTTCACACATTCAGGCTATTCCTCGATCACTATATCACAAAGCCCTGTTGTTCCAAGGTTGAGCATGCACCACTATTTACCTCTGTCTTATTTAGCCCATGGAAATGTGTCTCAGTATTCCCCTTTCTACCTTGTTCTTCCAACCCCCCCCCCTTCTTGTATATTGCCCTTGGCAACACCCAAACTATAATGTGTCTATCCCATACCCTGTGCTCTACCATCCCCTCCCTTCCACCCCAGGTAACCAACATATATATATATATTTTTTTTTTTTTCCTTTTTCTTTTTCCTTTTCCTTTTAGTATGGGTATCCTGTTTTAAGCTTTTATATTATTCTTATACAATATTTGTCCTTTTGTGACTGACTAATTTCACTCAGCATAATGTTCTCAAGGTTCATCCATGTTATGCAGTGGCTTGCAGCTTCCTTGTTATTCTTCAAGGTAGTATAATATTTCATTGTGAATATATACCAAAGTTTGTTTGTCCATTCTTCCATTGATGGGCACTTAAGCTGTCTGTATCTTTTTGCTATTATGAATACTGCTGCTATGAACATTGGTGTGCATGAATATACTCATGTTCTGGCTCATATTTGTTGTGGGTGTATACCAAAAAGAGTAATTGCTGGATCATATGGTATTTCTATTTCCAACTTTCTGAGGAAGTGCCATATTGTTTTCCAGAATGTTTGGAACATTTTGCATTCCCACCATCAGTGTGGGAGGGTGACAGTCTTTCCATATCCTCGCCAACATTTGTTGTCCTCTGCTTTTTTGAACTTTGCTGTTATTGCTGGTGTTAGATGATATCTCATTGTTGTTTTGATTTGCTTCTCTCTATGGCCAATGATCATGAACATTTCTTCATATGTATGTTGGCTGCCTGAGTCTCTTCCATGGTAAAGTGTCTCTTCATGTCCTGTGCCCATTTTTTTAATTGGATTGTCTTTTTCTTATAGAGATGTTGTGGTTTCCTGTAGATTTTAGAAATTAGTCCCTTCTATGAAATGTCATTGCAAAAGATTTTTTCCCATGTTGTGGGCTCCATTTTTACTCTTTTGGTGAAATCTTTTGATGCACACAAGTTTCTAATTTTTAGTATATCCCAATAGTCTACTTTGGCTGTATTCTTTCTGTAAATTTCACAATGTTTCATAGTCTGTGTGCTCTGTATTGCAACCCTTCAATTTTTCCCTAGATTTTCATTGATGACCTTTATAATTCTGGAATTCACATTTAGGTCTTTAATCTATACTGAGTTGGTTTTTGTATACAGTGTGAGGTAAAGGTCTTGTTTCAGTCTTTTGCAATAAATTGTCTTCTCAGCACTGTTTTTGCTGTGTCTCAAAAATTTTGGACTGTTGTGTTTTCTTTCTCATTTGATTCTAAGAACTTTGTGAATTCACATATCTTCTACTACCCAGTAGCTTTTAAGCAGGGTGTTATTCCGTTTCCATGTATTTGACTTTATTTACTTGGTCTTCCTATTGTTGATTTCTAATTTGATAGCGTAGCGTAGTGGTTACGAATTGGGCTGTGAACCGCAAGGTCAGCAGTTCGAAACTACCAGCGGTTCCGCGGGAGAAAGAGGAGGCGTTCTGCTCCCGTAAAGATTTACAGCCTCGGAAACCCTGTGCAGGGTCGCTATGAGTCGGAACCGACTCCACGGCACTTAACA